>NC_137609.1:33294662-33327162 GCF_963280865.1 Gymnoscopelus braueri
CTCATCATTAATTTGTTGTCGATCAGGCCTATCACAGTCGCGCCGTCCGCATACTTGACGTTGGAACTGTGTGTGGCCGTGCAGTCATGTGTGTACAGGAAATAGAGGAGAGGGCTTACCATGCAGCCCTGAGGGGCTCCCGTGTTGAGGGTCAGTAACGCCTGACGTGACAGCTGATGTGATGTACCCAAATTCTTCCAAATCTTTCAAAACATTTTCTTTAATTCAAAAAAGTGTTGCATTAAGAAAATTTTAGGGATGCACCGAATGGAAAATGATTGGCCGATACCAAAATCGAATATAAGGAAACACTTGGCCTAAAACAGAAAGACCAAAAATGTTAAACATTTATAAATATATATATATACATTTTTTAAACATTGTTTTGTACCATTGCTGTCTTGGCTGTGCCTCTGTTGTAGAGCTACATGATTATTGCAACACTTATACTCACTATGGGTCCATATTGAGATCAGTTAACACATTCACCACCAACGACGTGGATCTACGTTCGTTCAGATCCAACCGTTGACCGCCAGTCACGTAGATCTACGTGATTCAAATGTATTTAATCTTTTTTGAAAATTCCACAAGAGGGCGCTCCAACGCAACTTAGGAATGATCCCGCGACTCTCCTAGAAGGAATCAACGGATGTGACATCATCCCAAAAAACGTCAATTCCATCCGCTCCAATGATGGGATTTGGAGAAAAACACTTCTAACACAGATAAAAAATTTTGGGGTGAAAACCAGCCATTTTCAACGCACGATCACTCTAAAATGGACGATTACGGTAAAAAATGTTGTTCCAGTGGATAGACGTGACCCTCCCGCATCCCATGGACACTTTTTGGTTACATCCGCGTGCACGTTGTGGCTTCTGCAGCGCTCCATAGATTGTCAAAACAGGTAAACAAAACGCTGGCAGCAGCAGGATAAAGCGGATGCATAGTACCTGGCGGTGAATGTGTCAAGGCCAAATCTTCTGTGCATCCCTATATTTTTTTTCCCCCTTTTTTATATGATAGTACCAGAGGAGGCTTGGGACCTTCAGGAAACAATTTAGTGAAGGCAGAAAGAGATATGGACAAAAAGGGAAGGAGAAGACAAAGGTAGTGGAAGAAAATGAAGAGTTCTTTGATAGAAAGTGTGAGGTACTTTCATGCTAGATGCCCACTTTCTATGCAAAATATCTCCCAAATGACCCAAAAAACCAAAACCCAAATTGTGCAATATGACTAGTCCATTTCAGTGGCATCACCACTGAAATGGACATATTAAACAATTTGGGGTTTCATCGCCATTATAACCACCTTTCTTTCTGCCTCCATGCTTTCCACTTTCACTTATTTGTGTGTGCCTGCGTGTGTGCATCCACGTGTGCATGTTTGTTAAGCCTGAGTTATACTTGATTGGTGTGTGTGTGTGTGTGTGTGTGTGTGTGTGTGTGTGTGTGTGTGTGTGTGTGTGTGTGTGTGTGTGTGTGTGTGTGTGTGTGTGTGTGTGTGTGTGTGTGTGTGTGTGTGTGTGTGTGTGTGTGTGTGTGTGTGCGCGCGTGTGCGTGTGCGTGTGGTGGGGGGTATGTGTGTGTGTGTGCGCATGTGTGTGTGTGTGGTGCTGTGTGTGTGTGTGTGTGTGTGTGTGTGTGTGTGTGTGTGTGGTCAACTGTATCGCCATGGGCAGTGGTTTGATTGACAGCATGGAACACGATCGCCAGGCTTGACTGAGAGTGTCAGTCATTCATGAGCCAGTCTCACAACACCACCAATAACACCGCCGTTGTCCCAACGCATTCTCACTCCCAAGACAGGAAACGGGTGACGGCTTGGGACGGATTTGACCATACTTCAAATGTTTGACACGTCGGGGTACCCGCGACAGCACATGTTGACTAGGGAGCGGGGTGGGTGATTTATAATTCGTAACATAACTCGAAGTGCGTTGAGTTGGCCGAAGCGGACTTCGCAACGTTGGCCGACGTTTTAACAAAAAATAATTGCGGAGCCTTCACCCTTTTACGTCTTGGGTTTCAGAACGCCACATCTATCTATCTATGCAATTTTGCCTTAACGAATAGAACATATCTCATTGGAAAAATTTGAATGGAAAATTATAATAAATCATTAGTTCCCTTAAATCCACATAACTCTGTGAGTCATGTCCAGACCCTGGACATGAATAGATGTATGTCTCCTCCTGTACTGATATCTAGGGGCAATAAAACAAAAATAAACATTTAACATGGAAACAGAGCTTAATATCCTGTATGAAACTCCACCTCGTCTCTGTCGGGGGGAAACCTCATATGTCCAGAACTGTTACTTCTCAGGATTCAAATGCAAAAATAGCAAAAGTAGCAGATCTAACAAACTCAAAAGCGTTTTGAACTTGCAGATCTGCTACTTGTGATGCTTTTGTGAGACACTGTAGTATGTTCAAGTACAAGCAGGGCATTAATTTAACAAAAAAAACACAAAAAGTTAGAGATAGGAGATTTCTGCCCGACAGCAACGATATAATCAAAGTTAGAGATTCACATGAGTTATTGTTAACTCAACATTTCTTCTAATTTGTCCTTCTGTCGTACCCCCCCCCCTCTCTCTCTCTCTCTCTCTCTCCAGCTCTGAATGTGTTGGGTCTAACATGGCGTTTGCGGCCGGTTGACAGCTACTTGGTGACCACAGCCATAACCAGGTTGCCAGGTAACGGTGATGATGTGGCTACAGTGCCCTCCACTGGCAGAGGTAAGAGCAGAGACAGGGATATGTCACCAAGTATTAGCAATTGTAGCAGACAGCATGATTCAACTGCAAATGTTATAACATAATCTTAAAGGGAAATACCCCTCTGTTTAACCCATTCAATCAGGGAACACATCTGTGTTATTTTAGATTTTAGCTATAACCATTATTTTTATACTAAAATAGCAGATCTACAAGTTCGTAGCGCGCGCTACTAGCTTGTAGATCTGCTATTTTTTGAAAAATCTTGAAAATTTGTGCAAATATTTGAATATATATATATATTTTTAAAGCGAACATGTGTAACTCAAATCTTTGCTTCTGTGGGTCCCTGGAACAAAATATTTTACAAATGTGTTGAAAAATAAAAATTCAAATATTTTCACACATTTTCTAAAATAGCAGATCTACAAGCTCAAGCTATGAGCTTGTATATCTGTTGTTTTTTAATAGCCAAAGAAATCTAAAATGACAGGGATGCTTTCCCGGATTGAATGGGTTAAGATTTCAACACAATAATGTTATGTTCTAAGCTCATCCATATTAGAGAGAGATAGATACTGAGAGAGGACTCCCTCCTCTCCTTCAAAACCTCGCTCAAAACCCACTTCTTCAAGATAGCTTTTCCAAGCTGAGGTCTGGTTAAGATGCCTCCCCAACCCATTTAACCTTTTATCTTTTTAATTTAGCACCTATCTTTTTTTTTCTCTCTCTTCTTAATAAAGTTGGTTCCTTCCTTTTCTTTATGTAAAGAAAGCGACTTTGGGTACTTAGAAAAGCACTATATAAATCTGAGCTATTATTATTATTAGAACTAGGCAAACATTAACTCCTCAGAGGAGTATCCGCCATCACCCACACACACACACACACACACACACACACACACACACACACACACACACACACACACACACACACACACACACACACACACACACACACACACACACACACACACACACACACACACAATTATGTTCATAAGATCAGAGATAAAAAAGGGGAATTATTCCCAAAATGCTGATCATCCATCTCTGTGCATTTGTTGGGAAATCTCCCTCTCTTCTTCTCTCAATGTCTCTCTGTCTCTCTCTCCTCTTTCCCTCTCTCTCTCTCTCTCTCTCTCTCTCTCTCTCTCTCTCTCTCTCTCTCTCTCTCTCTCTCTGTCTCTCCCCCCCCACCCTCTCTCTCCTCCAGGTCCCTGGCCATATCGTAACACTAGCATCTGGTCTGGAGAGCTGGAGGTTGGAAGGAGACTCAGCCAAGACGTTCCGCCAGGTACTGGACTGGTTTCATGTGTTGTGTTGTGATGTCACGTGATGCGATGTGATTTGCTTTGATCTGATCTGATCTGATCTGATCTGATCTGATCTGATCTAATCTAATCTAATCTAATCTAATCTAATCTAATCTAATCTAATCTAATCTAATCTAATCTAATCTAATCTAATCTAATCTGATCTGATCTGATCTGATCTGATCTGATCTGATTTGATTTGATTTGATTTGATTTGATTTGATTTGATTTGACTCAGTGATACTGATATTGTCTCCCTCCAGGTGTGTTTTTGAGATCTTTGCTGCATCTACGTTCGCCACTGTTCCTGAAGTTCAACATCTCTTTGGGCAAAGATGCTCTGTTTGGAGTTTACATGAGGAAAGGCCTGCCACCCTCACACGCACAGGTATACACTGAACCACATTTATAAGCAATGTTTTTTTTTTCGCTTCTCAGTCTAGCTGTCTCCAGAACTTTCTCTGTTTCAGAAGGTGATTGCTGATTGGATAGTGCTCAATGAATCACAGTAAGAAGGGGAGTGGCTTGAAATTTACATTGGAAGACTCTGATCCGCCCGCCCACAGACCATTACTTTGGAAGGCTCTCCCAAAAAAAAGAACAATCCGAATCTTCGGTGGTTGGGGTCCGAGACCGCCCATTTCACATAGGAAGCATCAGCGTCAGCTGAACGGAGCGAATCAGTCAGGCTACTGTATACCGCAGACACAATACAATAACCATGATGACAAAAACAAGAACAGAAATAGTCAGAAGCATTAAGGTTACATCTAATCATCTTTACAGTGTGATTCTGTAGGGGTCTAGCCATTTACAATTCTTCTTTCAGCGACAGTCCTCTGAGGATTGGTCTCTCCGTCCGTCTGTGTGTTTAGAGTTAATCTAGCGAACCACTGGACCTATCAGAAGATTCAGTACCAATGTTCTAGTAAATGAGGTTCTGATCAGTCTGAAACCTTAACCAAATTGAGGTTTGTCATACTGTAGATGACTGACATCACAGGCTGGCCACATGAAGTCCAAGATCCACATTGGAACCATGCCGTTCCCATGTATATCCCGAGATAAACATGATTCAATTTGTTCTTAGGCATCATGGTCAATGGATGAAGAATAAAGTAGCCATAAAGCCCCACTCCCCCCAATATCTAGTTTTTTTTTGCTTGGTAAATGTCTTTTGGAAGCTTACCCATCAAAATCCTGGTAGTTTCTTATTCTTGTACTCTGCATATCTCCAGTGCAATGATGTACTGAAGTGTGTTGCTACTAAATCTGGTCTCCGAAGAATGAAAATGCAGACAAGTAAGGACAGTTACATGCAAGGGAGAAGCCCCAAAAGCCTCGGATGCAACTCTGGAGACAGTCCCCCAAGAGAACCTCCATAGTACAGACAACCGGGAAGTTCTGACCTCTATAGCGTCGCTAAAGTCTGAGCTACTGTCATCAAAGTCCAAGCTGTAGTCAATGTGTTCCCTAGGAGCCTCTGGCTCGATGGGGGTGATGGTGAACGCAGAGGAGATCCCCCAGAGTGTGGGCAACTGGACAGTTCTGACAACTACTGTAAAGCATCATTAAAGTCTGAGCTACATGCAATGCATTCCGAGCTGTATCACTTTAAATCAGAGATTTGTTATAGGATTGACAAGAAGAAAGAATGCTGGCATGAGTGATACGCTGAAAAGAGAGATAGCGACACTGAAAGTGGGGAATGACTCTAATAGGGCTAAGATGAAGAATACCCGAATTAAAGCTCAAAATCAAGGGCCTGGAGGAAGCAGAGACCAAATCTTCACATACTGTCGCAGAACTGGAAAGTGCCAACTCTTTGGAACATCTTTCAGAAAAGCTGGAGGCACATTCAAAGAGACAGAATCTGAGAATTGCTGGGGTGAAAGGGAGGACAGAACATAGGAATATGGGGATACTAGGTTAATAAGATGGGTTATAACTTAAGAGATTTTAATATTCTATTCTATCTCTTTTTTGTGAGTGGAGTGTTGTAATTTGGAGCACTGTAATTTGAATTTGGATACAGTCAATACTATTACATGTTTTCGTTGTAATCCCCCTCACTAGGATGTTTTTCAGATTCTGGGTTTTGATTTTATATTGATTTTAGTTGGAGAAGTGGGTAATCACAGGCCTACAGTATGTTACCGTTAAGGAAGAAAGGTCTTCTGTGTTTGGATTCAATTATTTGTTGCAAACTGTTTTTGGTATTACATACAGATACAGTGCCGTATATAATTTGATTTCTATCTTTTTTCTTTTTTTCTTGTTATTGTTTGGCCTTTTCCTGAGTCTTAGACAGGAGACACAGAGAAAGAGAGAGTGGAGTGACATGCCACAAATAGTCTGAGCGGCCGGGAATCAAACAGGGGCCACATTGTTTCGCTTTAGAGGCCCTAACCACTCGTCTATCGGGTCGCCCCCATAATTAGATTTTTAATAAGAGCCAAGAGAGCAGAGAACGCTGCAGCCGGGTTAGAGATAGCCATTAAGAAGGGGCGGGTGTATTGGGATATGTGATTGATTGTGAATATTCTGGTTATTTCAGTTGGTCTCTATATCTTTTCTTTCTACTGAGTGTAGGTGATTTGATTTTTTATTTGGATCCCCATTAGCCATAGCAACCAGCTAGTCATCCTGGGGTCCACATAAAAAGAACAAAGAAACAAATTAATACAGTTGCAAATACAAAATTATGAAATGTCAGTACTCAACACACAATACTGTACATATTGAAACTAATAAATAAGCTGAAATTACATGTGAGAAAAGAAACAGAAAACGGAAAAACAAACAAAACAAAAAATACTTTACAGTGTTAAATAAAATGTCAGGTCATTTTTAAAAGTTAATTTACTGTAAAGGTAGCAGAGGTTTCGAGGCAGGTTATTCCAAAGAGACAATGATCTATAAATATGATCATTATGATCTATCAGCACCATGAATGACCCCCCCCCCCTCCTCTCTCTCTTTCTCCCACTCTCTCTCTGTCTTTCTTTGTCAGTATGATTACATGGAGAGGTTGGATGGTAAGGAGAAGTGGAGTGTTCTCGAGGCTCCCAGGGAAAAGCGGTCCGTTCAAACGGTGGTTCTGAACGAGGCCATTTTTGTCCAGTACCTGGAACCAGGGACCTGGCACCTGGCCTTCTACAATGACGGCAGGGAGAGAGAGACAGTGTCATTCAGCACCACGGCACTGGGTGAGTTTGAATGCTCCTATCACTGTGTGTGCCTGTCTGTCTGTCTGTTCGGATCTGATATAATGTGCTGCAAGTAGGCAAACGTGAAATGTGTTTTTATTTTATTTTTTCATATTATACAAATTTAAATGTTGAAAAAAAAAATCTATACAACAAACAGCAGTGTTAGGTTTACAAAACACATTTGTACTTAAACTATAGTAACTGCTGTGTTTTCTCACCTTCTTGTCAAATAAGTATATCTGTTTTTTCAATTCAATTCAATGTAATGCACATCATTTGAAAGCTTACAATCGGCACTTTCATAATTCATGAAGAAAAACTGTTACCGTGCTCTCCTATAGTTGATGTGCAAGCTTTGTGAGCTTGTACATGGGCTATGTTCACTATTTGATGTACAACAAAGTACAATATATGGGGTTTAACCACATAAACCCTAGTGTCCCTTGAACATTCGTCCAAAAAAGACAGATCTGAGCTTGTAGATCAGCCATCGTCAGCGAAGATATTTACTGTAGAGCAAAAACTGGAGGGGCCCTAGTGTAGAGCCCTCGGGACTCCGGTCAGGGTTTATGTGGTGGTCAAGCCATATGCAGTATATCTCTTGGGGTGGGCTTGTACCTGCTACATCAGACAGTCCCGCAGTGTTGCAGTTACTTGTGATCTGAGTGCAAAATGAGACTAGTCTCACTTCAAAGAACTCGAAGTCCCCCCCACCCCACCCCCCCCCCCCCCCCCCACTAAAAAAAAAGAAAAGAAAAAGGAAATCCTGTTAAACGAGAGAAAAGATCAAAGTGAGTCTCCTGTGGTGAGGTGACTCAGCCCATTAGTGTCTACTCAGAGTTTTAGTGAAAGGGTGAAAGTAGTAATAATGCCACGATATAAAAAATACTCTGTTACAGAGTAGTTAGGTTTTGTATTAATAATCTAAATATGCAAAGTAACTAATAGGTAACTAAATCTGTCAAATAACTGTGGTGGAGTAAAAGTACAATATTTGTCTCTGAGATGCAGTGGAGTAACTAAAGTATTGAAAAATGGAAGTAAAAAAGTACCTCAAAATTGTGCTTAAGTAGGCTTACTTGAGTAAATCGTCTCTGTCAGGTGGAAACCTCATATGTCCAAAACTGATTAAAATGGAAAAATAGCAAAAGTAACAGATCCTAAGCTCAAAACGAGTTTGTGGATCTGCAACTTTTGATGCTTTTGTGTGACGCTGTAGTATGATCAAGCAGGGCGATGATTTACGAAAAAACACAAAAAGGTTTGAATATGGAGATAAGAGGTTTCTGCCCAACAGCAAACGAAATGTTCTTAGTTTACATTCCACCACTGCTCATGAGTCTCACCTTGCTGTCACGCAGGCTGTAGTATACGGTCTAACACTGCTCTCAGAGGTGTGATCTTTTGTTCCCCTGCGTCGTCCCTGCAGACTCGGTGCAGGAGTGCCCTCAGAACTGTCATGGCAACGGAGAGTGCACGTCAGGCGTGTGCCACTGTTTCCCAGGGTTCCACGGCGTGGACTGCTCCAAAGGTATGTCAGGAACTGGGGCTGTGCTGGAGGCATAGCTGTCTCGTGTGGCGGACTCTAATTAAGGGGGACCATTATTTTCAAAACACCCTTAATCACTAAAATCCGATTTTGCTTTTGACAATTTCTAAATCGTTCTTTCTTTTCTTTTCTTTTTTCTACACCTGTTGTTTTCATCAGGATGCAGGACAATTATTTGAGCACTATTAGCACACCTAGTGACTGCACCTCTCAACAGAACAGAACTTGATAATCATCTATGTAAGCACTCAAAACAAGTGATATTATTTGGTAGTGAATGTTGAAAACCAGGACATTTTTGTGTTTTAGATATTATTATAGATATTATATTTGTCAGGACTCGTTACACCCAGCTTGAAACCGGAACAATCCTGTCCAAACCGGGGTGTCACTCTACTCTAATACCATCTCTCTAATTACAGTAATTTGTAATTATAATTTATAATTTATTCAGGATAATTTAATCCTATGGGGTAATTTTTTGTCACTGTACATTTGCACATTATGTGAAATGTGTCCTCTGCATTGACCCATCCTAATTACTGGGAGCAGTGGGCGCAATTAATAAAGCGCCATGGGAGAAGTTAGGTTAAGAGAGTTAAGTGTCTTGCTCAAGGGCACTTGACAAGTACAGGTCAGGTACTGTAGACTGGGTGGGCCGGTGGGTGAAACACGTGTTCCTGTGTTTCCTGCTTCACACCGTTAAAAGAAAGCACAGAAGAACAAACTGCTCAAGAAGAAATTGCAGGAAACTCAATTAAGATTACACTCCTTAGTTCACATTAGTGTCACAGATGCAACGCATTGTGTATAGCTTGCACGATACTGCCATACAAGGGAGCAATAATTAAGCTTTAGAAGGTTGTGGAGAAAGATCGCAGCGGTCTGAATTACCCCTTGGCTTTCACCTTCCATTAGGGTGTGAGAGGTGAATGCCATGCACACATTGACAGAGATGGCAGTAAATTAACAATACACAGATGGCAGTCAATTAACAATACACAGGTGGTGGTCAATTAACAGTTAACAGGTGGTGGTCAATTAATAGAAACCATTATTATGTTAGATCAGAATATACATACAAAGGGGTGCCAATGACCTAGTGGTTAAGGCTCATACCACATGACTGTAATCGAGCCGCGGGTTAGGTTCCTGAACCGACAACCTTTGCTGGGTGTCTCTCCCTGTTTCCTGTCACTCTATACTATTGTGGAAGGACAGTGTACATTTCAGCTAGCGCCCCAAAAGAGAAATTTGATGTCTCCCCAGGACCCAAATAGCAGATCTACAAGCTCACAACTCACCGACTTGTTGTGAGCTTGTAGATCTATTTTCACTACGTCTTTAAAAAAAATCCTAATTTATGGATTTTTGTATTTGATTTGTATGAAAACAATAATAATTCATTTTTAATTCATGAAAAATGTTGACACATTTTTTTTCTTCTTTTGAAATAATAATAATTAAAAACGAAATGTAGGAAACGTAACCCCAAAATGGGTCCCGACCCACTGTTTGGGAAACACTGGCCTAATTCATGCCAAGTCAAGTTTGTGGTCAACATTGACAGTGTGATGTAGTCAGTGTGTTACATTTCTCCATTCCCCCAGCCGCCTGCCCCGTCCTCTGCAGTGGGAACGGTGAGTACGACAGGGGCGTGTGTATCTGCTACAACGGCTACAAGGGATCCGAGTGTGACGTTCCCATCATGCAGTGCGTTGACCCACAGTGCAGCGGGCATGGCGTCTGCAACCAGGGCACGTGCACCTGCTCCCCGGGGTACCGTGGTGACAGCTGTGAGACTGGTCAGTGAGACGAGAGCGGGACGGTTCCTTTAACCACCTAAACCCTAGTATACGGTTGACCGGAGTCTTTTCTGTTTTCTGCTATTCTGGGGAAAGCTTTCGCTGAAAATAGCCGACCGACGAGCTTGTTGATCTGCTATTTTCAGCGAGAGCTTTCTTTAAGTGGTTAAAAGGATTGTTCACCCCAAAATAACTTTTTTTCTATCGATTAGTCACCCCATGGAGACTTGAATTCATGGATTTTTTTTGTTTTTGTCGCATTCCCAAGCCAATAATTTGATGAACAGCAGTGGTCCCGGTAGGAGACACAAAGAGTCTCCTATGTGTCTCCTAGCGGAACCACTGCCTACCGGTCCGCTGGTCATCAAATTATTGGCTTAGGAATGCGACGAAAACAAAAACAATCCATGAATTCAAGTCTCCATGGGGTTACTAATCGATAGAAAACATTTTTTTTGGGTGAACTATCCCTTTAAGTATGGGACCGTGTAAAGATCAGGTCTGACCAGGTTCAGACCCGATGAAGACCCACAATGGTCGAAACGTTGTCAGACTTTTTTTATTTAATACATTTTCCACTGGGAGCTGAGTTACAGTGTGCGAACTTCCCTTCCTTCTTCTCCAATGTACGTATTGTTGTTCAGCACCAGAATGTTTTTGTTGTCGGGATGTGCGTGCTTCCCTTTGGACTCCATTCCATCACACATGACCTGAATATACAGTCAAGTACATTATGACTGGAGTGGAACATTTACATTGTAAATGTGTTTGTAGATTGGCTATTTTTGGCAAAGAGATGTGGCTTAGAGGGGGAAAAAGTAGCCCGGGGGCAGCCAGTCAACTAAGTATATAGGGTTTAAGTGGTTAATGATTCATTCCAGATACCAGACTGTAATATGAATGGGGATTAGTGTTCATAGTGTTGCTTACATCATCTAAAAGTTGACAGTTGTCTGTCTGTCTGTCTGTCTGTCTGTCTGTCTGTCTGTCTGTCTGTCTGTCTGTCTGTCTGTCTGTCTGTCTGTCTGTCTGTCTGTCTGTCTGTCTGTCTGTCTGTCTGTCTTTCTGTCTGTCTGTCTGTCTGTCTGTCTGTCTGTCCGTCCGTCCGTCCACCTGTCTGTCCGTCTGTCCAGTGGACTGTCTGGATCCAGTGTGTTCAGGTCAGGGCAGCTGTGTGAGTGGGCGGTGTCACTGTGCCCCAGGCTGGGCAGGGCCCAGGTGTGAACACCAGAGGGCGCCCCAGCAGTGTCCAGACCAGTGCCACGGAAACGGGGTGTTCATCCCGGAGACCGGGATCTGCAGCTGTCACCCAAACTGGATGGGACCAGACTGCTCTATGGGTGAGACAGACAGGCACACACACACACACACACACACACACACAGACGCCCAGAGAGACAGACAGTATGAAACAGTGGTTCTCAAAGTGAGGTCTGGGGACCCCCAGGGGTTCGTGAGGGGCGCCAACGGGTCCCCAACAAAATGAGTTAATATCGCATCGAAACCAGTTTAACCAGTTTAACCCTATACACATTGGCTATTTGAAAATAGCCGATCTACAACACTCACAACACATCGCAAGCGACATGTTGTGAGCTTGTTGATCGGCTATAATCTTGAAAAAGAAATTGAAAATTTTCCAAACATACAATTAGGGGGTCCATGGCATGAAAATGTTTGAGAACCACTGGTCTGAAAAAGACATGGATACACAAAGAATACACACACACACACACACACACACACACACACACACACACACACACACACACACACACACACACACACACACACACACACAGCACACATAGTGTGCTGTGCTGTGTAACATCACACAAAATACACTACTTCAAAAAGGAAAAAGGCCTTTAAAAAAAAGTTTTCTGTAATAACACAATGAAATTGCATATACGAGCGAGAGAGAGAGTAGACCAGAGTAGAAGTCCACCTTTTGCATTTCCACTATAATGGAAAATATTAATATCCAGTCAGGTGTTGAGAATTTTTTGAGGAGGATTCAGGCTCAGACACAGCATTTACAGCAGCCCCTGACCTCCTGACCTGGGGGACAGAAGCCCTCCTGAAGTGTCATATGGGACACCTCTTATACCCGAGACCAATATCCTATGGTCACATAGGGATATTTGCTATACTAAGTCACAGTAGGAAAATGCTGACTGGTCAAGTTAAGAGCGTCCATACTAAGACGTACAGGCATGTTACACTTATGGACATCAATGGCATTGCTGGATCAGTCAAAAGAGAACAGTGTAGTCGAAATAGACTTCCAACAGTTGTTGGAATCATTGCAACAGGAGCTGTGAAAAGACCCCTGCTGTGAAGCTAACATTCTATGGCCCAAATACAAATAGATACATAGGACAGGATTCATACAAAATTGGCATTCTAAAATATCTATTACACCACCACAACTGTGTATTTACTCCATGTTGATAGTAATTCTTGCTAGTATAACATTTAAGGTAATAAACCTATAGCTAAACATAACTACTTTAAACCCGCCGTCCCTATTTTGGGCATGTAATTATAGGTGCAAATTAAAAGAATTTCTTCAATCTCACAATTCGTTGTGAGCTTGTAAATTGGCTATTTTCGGTATTTGTCATATCGTTGCTGTCGGGCAGAAACCTTGTATATCCATCTTTCAACTTTTTTTCCAAAAAGTCCTACTTCATTTGCCTGGGATCCAGCCTGATTCACTACGTTCGGCGGATTTTTTTTTCTCACTTCGCTTCTCAGTCTGGAAAGACTATCTCCAAGGGAGGCGGGACATGCCATACGGCTGAAAACGACCTGTGGCTTCTGATTGGTCTGTGGTGTGGGGCGGGACAAAAACACCAGTGTGATCGTTGGGATTCAATGTTGCCTACGTAACATAATGTAGTTCCAGTGTAGTTCTGCAAAACGAGTCAAATAGGAGCCTTTCCAGACTGAGAAGCGAAGTGAGAAAAAAAAAATCGCCGAAAGTAGTGAATCAGGCTGGATCCCAGGCTACTACTTCATCGTACAACACTGTCACACAAAAGTAGTGAAAATAGCTGAGCATGTAGATTGGCTATTTTCACTATTTAAAAATGATTTAAAAATAATAATAAAAAAGAACGGTTTTGGATATGCAAGGCAGCAATTATATAACAAAGTGTATAGGGCTAAAGGGGTTAATCTCAATTGAAAATTTCGATGACGGTACGGTTAAATTACTCTACTGCTCCACCCCGAGAGAAAACATTTGTTAACATTTCTTAATTTCTTAATTGGACTCTTTGTATGTGTGTGTGTGTGTGTGTGTGTGTGTGTGTGTGTGTGTGTGTGTGTGTGTGTGTGTGTGTGTGTGTGTGTGTGTGTGTGTGTGTGTGTGTGTGCCCCCAGAGGTGTGTGCGTCAGACTGTGGGACCCATGGTGTGTGTGTAGGGGGTGTGTGTCGCTGTGAGGAGGGCTGGACCGGCACCGGCTGCGCTCAGCGGGTGTGTAGCACCCTCTGCCTCAAACATGGATCATGTCGCGATGGCAAGTGCGTCTGTCAGCAGGGATGGAACGGAGAGCATTGTACTATCGGTAGGTCAATGCAAACATGTACACATATGTACACACACATGCACACACACACTCACACTTTTGCATAATCGTCATAATCGTTTCCATGTGGAAATATTTTCCTACATTTTCAAACATTTTCCAAAAATAGCAGAAATAGCTGATCTACAAGCTTACAACACGTCATGACGTGTTGTTAGCTTGTAGATCAGCTATTTCTGTAAATTGGCAATTTGGCAAAAACAATATTGCACACAGTCTACTTTACAACGCTTAAGTCTAGGGGCTGTTCTCAGACATTACTTTAAATTAGGCTAAGTGCAGAAATTGGACTATTAATGAACAGGAAAGGGAAGTAAGAGGCAGAGAGAGATAAGCCAGACCTTCTTCATGACCTTGCCATTTTGGTTGATAAAACAGTTCTTAAATGTGCTTAATGATAACATGCCAGGCTGCATAAAGTTGTTACAGACAGTGCTTGAATTGGGTCCATACTCACTGGTATGGAGTACTGTTTCTTCTTACTTTTGCCCAGTTGAGTATCCTTATTAGCCTACTTAGAATTACGCACTGCCACTTAGTGGTGAATAGGGTTGCCAACCGTCGCTTGAAATAAGGAATTGTCCCTTATTTGGAAACTAAAGGACCTTATTGAACTGTATCGAACTTATTGAACTGTGTAGGGACACACTTTGTTCCTTATTTTTGGGAATCAATCAATGACATATTTCTTACAAGTTCAAACAGCTCATACGTACATATACTATAATACAGGTTGTTAACCATTTAAACCCTCTAGATTTAGTAAGTTGTCGCTGTACTTGGACCGTTTTTTTCTGTCTACACTTAACTTTGGTGTAGACAAAAATAGCCAATCTGCAAGCTCACAACGTGTCGCAACACAACGCATTGTGAGCCTGTAGATCTGCAGTTTTGGTAATCTTCCCCCCAGAATATGGATTCTGGGATTTTTTGGTTAATTAAATTAAAATAATATATTAAACTTAGAGCCTAGAGCGAGAGTCGACTGCAGACCGCTGTCACAAACGTAACATCCAGACTTGCAAGGCGCACCGTTGCTCCGATCCGAACATTGTTCAGGGGTCTGCCAATAAAATAGTCACACCAAAAAAGTTTGTAACACATAAGGGGCACTACAGCAGTGTTTAACACTTCAAATGGCCATAGCTCTGTGACCATTGAGCTCTCATCAGAGCAATATAGGACTGGATTTTCAGGCCTGAAAATCTAGTAATATACAAAAACTGTAGATGGTGAGATTTTATCATTTTCTGGGCGTCCTTTATTTTCATATAATTATTTATTTTCTTTAGCTGCAGCCACCTTGACTCAGGAAGTCTTTCAAAGTATTGATTTAATTTAGACCAAACGAGTTTCAAGGCTGGATATAGCGACAATTTTTACTTGCATAGATTTTCTATTATGAACTATCACACTCTTTATGTGCTTTATATGCTTCACCACTCATTTCAGGCTTACCATTCCCAGAGGGGCTTATCTTTTTGAAGTCTCGGCCCTTTATTTATTTATTTTTCATATTAAAACATGACCCTCAGTTGACTCATGTTGTGCTTATTATGCTTTGTGTGTGTGTGTTGCGTTCTTTGTTTCAGATGGTTGCCCGGGTCTGTGTAATGCTAATGGCCAGTGCACCATGGGACGGGGGGTGTGGCACTGTGAGTGTCACTCAGGTTGGCGGGGGGCAGACTGTTCGGTCGCCATGGAGATAGCCTGTTCGGATGGCAAGGACAACGAGGGAGGTGAGGAGCAGAAAAGAGGAGATGCATGGGAGGGGACTGGAGACATGATTAGTTTGTATTAAACACCAGCATTTTAGAAATGTACGGTCCTACAACAGCTCCGATTTGCTAAATTAAATTCAAAATGAATTTAAAATGGAGATAATCGTCTTGTCTTTTGTGTGCTGGTCTGTCTATATCTGCCATCTGCCCTATAGTGCTTCCCTCTGCCTGTTTCTCTCTACCTGTATCTCTTTCTGTCTTTCCCGTCAAACTATATAGTTATCTTCTATGTTTGTAGTCTGTGTATTCGCATGGGCATGTCAATGCATGTTATGTACGCATGTGCATGTATGTAACGGTCTGTAGTTGCTGCTCTTGTTTTAGCTCACTTAGCTTTACATGGGTACATTAATGCATGAAGTCTGTTATTTTGTGGGTGTTCAGGTGGGGTGGGAGCGGCCAGTTTCAGGAGAGCTTTTGTTTTTGTTTTGTCAAGTTCTTGTTTATGTATGCATGGATGTATTTGTTGTATTGTTCTGTCTATTGTACTTTCTGTATTTTTGTGATAAGGACCCTCTCGAAAACTAGATGATACATCTCAAGGGGTTATCCTTTCAATAAAGGTACTATATATTTATCTCTGGCTATCTTTCTGTATTTCTGTCTGTCTGTCTGTCTGTCTGTCTGTCTGTCTGTCTGTCTGTCTGTCTGTCTGTCTGTCTGTCTGTCTGTCTGTCTGTCTGTCTGTCTGTCTGTCTGTCTGTCTGTCTGTCTGTCTGTCTGTCTGTCTGTCCTATCAGATGGACTGGCTGACTGTTTGGACCCTGACTGCTGCTCTCAGGCCCCCTGTCTGACCAACTCCCTGTGCCGAGGGGCCCCTGACCCTCTGTCAATCATCCAGCAAAGCCAATCACAGGGCCAGAAACCACAGGCGTTTTATGACCGCATCAAGCTATTGGTCGGGGAGGATGCCACGCATATCATACCAGGCAGCAACCCTTTTAACAGCAGGTAAGCCACTGAGGGAGCTATAATGGATGTACGCTGTCTTTCAATACAGTTTTTAACCTGCCAGCAGCACATTGTCTCTTTGCTAAATAACTTTAGAACAGATGGTGGGATTTTCATGAAACATTATGAGAATTGTCTGCAGGCTGCCCTGAAGAGATGATTAAGTTATGAGTTGAAAAGGTCAAAGGTCAAGTTTGCAATCATAGTCAAGATTGAAGTTACATATCTCAGGAACTGAGAGACATAAAACAACATGTGTGGTGTGGACAGGGTTTGTGCATTACTTTTCTATAATGTATCTATACTGTTTACTATATATCTAGTTCTAGGGACACCGATAGCCGAGTGGTTGAGGCGTCTATCACATAGGCTCTGGTGACTGACTAACAGATAGCAAGTCCCAGGTTTGATTCCTGGGCCCAGCATACCTTTGCTAAATGTCATCTTGGTCTCTATCCCTGTTTCCTGTCTCTCTACACTGTGGAATAAAAACATTAAAAAATGATAGGCCTATATGAAACATCCGTCACCACACTACATTGCTCACTTGTAAAAAAAAAAAAAAGGAAACAGAGGAAACGGTTTTGGACATTCAAGGTTGACACCCGACAGCTACAATTTATTCAATAGCTTGTGTCTCATTATCTCTTTGCTTTCTCCTCCATCTCTTTGTGTTTCTCTCCCCTCAGCTCTGCATCACTTATTCGAGGCCAAGTCATGACAATGGATGGAACACCTTTAGTTGGTGTCAACATCACCATTGGTCTCGCATCAATTTATGGATACACCGTTAGCAGGCCAGATGGCATGTAAGTATACAGCACATACACACAGAGGGAGAGGGAACAAGAAATAGAAAGAGACCACCAGATTCACGCACGCACGCACGCACGCACGCACGCACGCACACACACACACACACACACACACACACACACACACACACACACACACACACACACACACACACACACACATACACACTTGAGTTGAGTTGAGTTGAGTTAATCAGAGAGAAAACACATTTATTTTTTCTAATTCAGATAAGTGTCAATCTTAAGAATTCAAAGGAACTGTCAATATGCAGTGTGTGGGTGTAAAACCAATTGTGCATGACATAATAACTGAGTGGCTGTGGAAGATCAAAAGATGCACTGAGCTCTCACATTGAATAAAAATTCTCACTCTCTTTTTCCTTTTGTTAAATTATCATGTTTTTCAGGCTACTATTCTATTATGTATTTGTATTATTATTATTATTACATTATAGAGATACATTTTACCCTAAGACTTGTTATTGAGAGATATTTTGTTACATGGCTCAATTTTCTGTTCATAAGGAAGAGGCACACTTTAAATAAATATATCAGATTTATAAAGCACCATTGAGTTAGTATCTTTTGAGTATCTGCAAGAGGCCAGGCAGAGTGTCCTCTTTTGGGGGATTCAGAACATGGTCACTCTAACAGTATACAAGAAAAACATGGACAAGATAGATGAGAAGATAAAATGAGACGAGAGATGAGAGAAGAATACACCCTACTGTCTACCTCTCTCTCACTGTCGCTGTCTCTCTTGTTATAACGTCAATTCAAAGAGGCTTTATTGGCATGGGAAACATTTACCAACCTTGCCAAAGCAAGTGTGAAATAAGAACAACAACAACAACAAAAAGGAAATGTATAGCCCTACTAGAATAAAGAAATGTGTAGTGTTGTGAATGTTGCTGTCAACACTTAAAACTAACGTTGAATAAACATAACTACAATTTGGGTTTTGCTGTTGAAAATAATTGCTGTATAAAAAAGATAGCTTAATCTATGAAAAGCAAAACAAAATAGCAGCAATGTTTCTGATATATTTAAAGATATCTGCTTTGTACAGTAGATCAGCATGGTGCAGACTCGTTGCTGTCACGCAGAAACCTCATATCTCCACATTTCAACTTTTTATGTTTTTCTTTTCGAAAATATCAGATCTACAAGAGATTGGCTTGCAGATCTTAGATATTACATTTTCACTATTTTAAATCGTTTTTAAAATAATAATAAAAAAGAAACGGTTTTGGACCTACAAGGTTTCCTCTGACAGCAACGAGATGAGTGCAAGAATACACAGCTTACCACATCTTATCTCTCTCTCTCTGTCATTTCTTACTCTCTCATACTTGCAACTCTCTCTGTCTCTGTCTCTGTCTCTGTCTCTCTCTCTCTCTCTGTCTCTCTCTCTCTCTCTCTCTCTCTCTCTCTCTCTCTCTCTCTCTCTCTCTCTCTCTCTCTCTCTCAGGTTTGACCTGGTCGCCAACGGTGGCTCCAGCGTGACGCTGCAGTTCGAGCGTGCACCCTTCGCTCCCCAGGAGCGCGCGCTGTGGCTGCCGTGGAAGCAGTTCATCGTCATGGACACGGTGGTGATGCGATCAGAGGAAGGGGGAGGGGCTAAGCCATGTGACCTGAGTGGCTATGCGAGGCCCGCGCCCACAGTGGTCACATCATCGCTGTCCCAATTCTTCAGTTCCGACCCTCGAGTCAAACCTGTGATACCAGAGACACAGGTACAGTAGCACAGTCAAATCCTATAGGCCAATACATACTCCCTCCGACGTCGGAAAATCTTCCGGTCCGGAAAGGCTTTCCGAACTATAGTTCGGAGAGTCAGGGCATCTGGAGGTGCACGGTTTCCGAGGAAAAGTTGTGAGACCGCCCATCAGAAGCTTGGAATGACGTCAATTTGTAGTTATAGCACTTCCCTTTCTGAAGAAAAATTTGGACCACTCAACTAGATACCTTGCCGTGCCAAAAAAAATAGTGAAAATAGCTTACAATGTGACACGTTGTGAGCTGGTAGAACTATTTTTGCTGTATGAAAAAACGAGAAAAAAATGTGAAGATCTTTCGCCTGCCCAAGATAGGGACACCAGGGATAATGTGGTTAAATTAACAATGAGGATTTTACTTTGTATCCCCACACACACACACACACACACACACACACACACACACACACACACACACACACACACACACACACACACACACACACACACACACACACACACAGACATCACGAATGTGAACAGAACAGAACAGATATACACACAGCCCCATTATATCCAGCCAGAGGCAAGCACCAAACCGGGCAGCAGGATCAGTGGACCATGCATCCCCCTGTCCAATTAGCCAACCTTTTCCTCTGCGTCTCTGGAGCATAAAGGTGGATGGATGGAAGACAGGATTACTCTGAATATTTATGCTGCTCTCTCTCTCTCTCTCTCTCTCTCTCTCTCTCTCTCTCTCTCTCTCTCTCTCTCTCTCTCTCTCTCTCTCTCTCTCTCTCTCTCTCTCTCTCTCTCTCGTCTGCCCCCCACCCCCTCTCCCCCCAGGTCGTCCATGAGCAGTGTGATATTCCAGGCAGTCACTTGAAGCTTAGCTACCTTAGCTCCAGAACACATGGCTACCACTCTCTGCTGAAGGTGAAGTACTACAAATGATGTTTATTTAGGTTTTCTAAATTCATAGTAGCCAATTATTCTTAGCCCTTTTATTCTCCCTAAAGCCCTTTTTGTCGTCGTGCCGATGAACCCTCCCGACACATTTCTGTGTTGCCACTGCTATTGTGCCCCTACTGGCTTAACTGCCAGCGAGGAGCCCCCAACGGGAGGACATACTGTAGCGCCTCAACACCCCCCACTGACTAGGCACTGCCCTTAAGCTCTTAAGCTCAATATTTCCATTGGCCAAGGGCGGATTTTTGCTTGACCGAGCGGAAGATGGTTGGTCTCCCATGTGGGTGACCGCGGCTCGAGCCGAATCACAGGCGTTGCAGTTGCTGTTTAGCTCTCTCTGTCGGGAGAGGACATAACAACTTGTGTAATGTAGCTTTAAATCGTATGAATACGCTTGTATGTATGTATTTATCCAGTGGTGTAAGGTAACTAAGTAGATTTACTCAAGTACTGTACTTTAGTACAATTTTGAGGTACTTTTACTTTACTGGAGTATTTTCAATTGTCTATACTTTTACTTCTACTCCATTACATCTCAGAGGCAAATATTGTACTTTTACTCCACTACAATTATTTGAAAACTTTACTTACTTACTAGTTACTTTGCAGATATAAATGATTACATTATAAAACATACATTAACCAGTTTTATACCACATATTATACATAGGTTATTTGAAAATAGACGATCTACAAGCTCACACGCTTGTGAGCTTGTAGATCTGCTATTTTCAAAAAATGTAGTACATTTACTTTTGGTACTTAAATACATTTTGATACCAATACTTTTGTACTTTTACTCAAGTACATTTTTAATTCTGGACTTTCACTTGTAACAGAGTACTTCCACATTTACTTTTTAAGTAAAACATTTGAGTACTTTTTCCACCACTGTATTTATCTTTCTTAGATGTTGTCACCCTATCTACCCTTGTTTGTGATTTCCTCCCTATCTTTCTATCTGTCCCTGACTACTCCCTCTGCAGGTCACTCTCACACCTGCTGCGGTCCCACTGTCTCTGTCTAAAGTCCATCTCAAGGTGTCCGTGGAGGGACTGTTGGTGCAGAAGTGGTTCCATGCAGCCCCTAACCTGCTGTACAGCTACAGCTGGGATAAAACCGACGCTTTCAACCAGAAGGTTTTTGGCCTGGCTGAGGCAGTGGGTGAGTTTGTACAAGGAAAATGAACCATGATACTAAAGTAATTTTTTTAATATATATTAAAAATATATGTTTCGGGTTGATGTTAGTCCCAGAGAGCCTAAATCTTTAGACTGGACTAGTAGTAAAATGTATTATTTATACAAGCAGGGGTGCTTAGTAGGGGTGTCACGATTCTCCTATCCTTCTGCCATACAGTGTGCTTCTCTAAATAGTGTGCACTCACCACATCAAACAGCATATTCATTCACTCTTGATAGCAGTTTGACTTCCAATTTTTAAGGTCACGATTCAATTCAATTAGATTTTTGCTCATTTCGATCGATCGATTGATCGACTTTGGTGACATTCCAAATAGAATATTGCTCTCCGAGCTCAAGCTGGCAGATTGCTTATTTTGTGCAAATTACACTCGATAATGGAAGAATCTGTGCCTATTCTGTGGGAACATTGTCAGTGTCAGTGCCGTTTGTAAATGGTTCTCTGACTTGTCTCTCCTCTCCTCTCCTCTCCTCTCCTCTCCTCTATTCTCCTCTCCTCTCCTCTCCTCTCCTCTCCTCTCCTCTCCTCTCCTCTCCTCTCCTCTCCTCTCCTCTCCTCTCCTCTCCTCTCCTCTCCTCTCCTCTCCAGTATCAGTAGGTTATGAGTTTGAGTCCTGTCCCAGCCAGATCCAGCGGGAGGAGAGGAGAGTTCTGCTCCAGGGATTTGAGCTGCTGCCTTCCAACCTGGGAGGCTGGTCTCTGAACAAACACCACAGCCTCAATATCTACAGCGGTCAGGACACACACACACACACACACACACACACACACACACACACACACACACACACACACACACACACACACACACACACACACACACACACACACACACACACACACACACACACACACACACACACACACCTGTATACAGTACACAACAAATATACACTGTCTTGGTTCGGTTTGGTGCTTGCCTCTGGCTGGATATAATGAGCATGAGGCTATGTGTGTATATCTGCAGTGTGCACAAACTGCGCTTTCATGTGTGTGTGTGTGTGTGTGTGTGTGTGTGTGTGTGTGTGTGTGTGTGTGTGTGTGTGTGTGTGTGTGTGTGTGTGTGTGTGTGTGTGTGTGTGTGTGTGTGTGTGTGTGTGTGCTACTGTGTATATATATATATAGACCTATATATTAGTTTTTTATATAGGGGTAGAACATATTACAGGAACATTTGCTATTGTTATTAGGGCTGTCACGATTACAAATGTATGTTGACGATTAATTGTCACACAAATTATTACGATTTAATTGTGTTTTTGACATTGAACATTGGAACATAATAATTCCACATGGAAACGATTATGACGATTATGCAAAAATAATTGCGATTATCTCAAATAATTGCGATTAGACGATTATGTAATAATTGTGACGGGCCTAATTGTTATCATCCTTCATCATCATCGTAACCATTGTCGTCATCGTTTTTTTTTTGCAGGTATAATCCATAAGGGGAACGGCGAGAACATCTACATCACCTCCCACCTCCCTCCTGTCATCTCCTCCGTCATGGGCAACGGCAGGCGGCGCTCCATCTCCTGCCCCAGCTGCAGCGGCGTGCCGGCCGAGGGGAACAAGCTGCTGGCCCCCGTGGCCCTGGCCTGCGCCGGGGACGGGAGTCTGTACGTGGGAGACCTCAACTTTGTCAGGAGGGTTCACTACCCTGGCATGAACACCACCGCCGTGCTGGAGCTGAGGTGAGCCCAGTCACTGTCACATGCAGAGGGAGGCGTGGAGAGGGAGGCGATGGAAGATAGGGAGCTATAGGGAATGAAGCTATGGTGGAAAAAGTACAATTTTTTTTTCCAAAGTAAAAGTATAAATTCTGCAATGTAGAAAACTCTAAAGTCCGGTAAACACATTTTTTATTTGTAAAAGTACAAAGGTATGGGCATCAAAATATACTTCAAGTACCAAAAGTAAGAGTACTCGTTATGCAGAATGTCCTGTTTCACAAGTTGTCATATTATGTCTAAAATGTAAAGAAATCTTTTGAAAATAGACACATTTTAAATAGGGCTGAAGTGTTGTTTTGTAATAATAATCGAAATCTACAAAGTAACTACTGTAGTTACTCAAGTTTTCAAATAAGTTTAGTGGAGAATAAGTACAATATTTGCCTCTGAGATGTAGTGGAGTAGAAGTAAAAGTATCGAAAATTGGAAATACTTTAGTAAAGTAAAAATACCTCAAAATTGTACAAAAGTACAGTACTTGAGTATATGTACTTAGTTACTTTACACCACTGGAAGGAAGGAAGGAAGGAAGAAAAAAGGGAACAAAAGCAGAGACGGTTGGGGTGGTAAAGATCTTTATTTGTGTTTTGCTAAATGGTTTACAAAGTAACCATAAATCTTGTCAGCCTCAACAATGGGAAGTTGTTTTTGTTCTTTTTGCCGTTCATTGGTTCATTGTTGTTGTTCTCTCTCTCTCTTTCTCTCTTTCTCTGCAGAAACAAAGACTTGAGACATGGGTGAGTTGTCTTCATAATCCCCATTGTTCTTTTTCTTTAGCTAACATTTCTATATCATTACATTCTAGAGAGCTGGAAATACACCCTCTCACTACTAATTATCGGTCTCTTGTATTGTCAGACCTACATTATTTACCTATCCAGTGGTGGAAAAAGTACTCACTACTCACGTTTATTACTTAAGTAAAAGTATCTAAACTGCAATATAGAAATACTCTGTTACAAGTAAAAGTCCGGAATTCAAAAGTATTGGCATCAAAATGTACTTAAAGTACAAAAATAAAGGTACTCATTATGCAGAATGTCCCATTTCAAGTTTTCAAATGTATAAAAAATCTTTTGAAAATAGCAGATCTACAAGCTCACAATGCGTCGCGATGCGACGCATTGTGAGCTTGTAGATCTGCTATTTTCAAATGGCTGAAATGTATATAGGGCTGAAGTGGTTAGTGTATGTTTTGTAATAATAATCAAAATCTTGAACTAGTAACTAAAGTCTTCAAATAATTGTAGTGGAGTAAAAGTACAATATTTGCCTCTGAGTAGAAGTAAAAGTATTTGAAATTGGAGATACTCAAGTACAAATACCTCTAAACTTTACTTAAGTACAGTACTTAAGTAAATGTACTTACTGTAGTTACTTCCCACCACTGTACGTATCCATGCTTTCTCCTTACACCCTCCCCCCCACCCATCTTCCAGCAACAACCCCGCCCATAAGTACTACCTGGCTGTGGACCCGGTTTCCGGTTCTGTGTTTGTCTCCGACACCAACTCCCGTCAGATCCACCGGGTCCGGTCTCTGAGCGCTGCAGGTGCCGGCGGCTCTGGTTCCGGTGGGAGACAGCTCCTGGAGAACTCCCAGGTGGTGGCCGGTACCGGCGAACAGTGTGTCCCGTACGACGAGGCCCGATGTGGGGACGGAGGAAAGGCCAATCGGGCTACTTTGATGAGTCCCAGGGGTTGGTATCAGTCATTATGGTCTGATGAAGTTTTGTAAGGGACCATGTACCTTGTTAAACATAAATGTTACTTTTTCATTTACTGTACCAGATGGCTTATTGCAAATTTCATCTATAGTCCCCTTGGCGGGTCACAATTAAAACAGAACAGCACAACAAACAGTAAGAAGAAAAAATTAAACACAGGACACATAATACAATACAACATTACATAATACCACATCACACAACAATACAATGTAAACTAAAGATGACAAAAAACAACAACTAAATATGTCAAATTAAAAGCATGATTATTTATGTATATGAGAAGACAGTGAGACAATAGTGTTCTGTGTTTTTTTTTAGCATACTTTTAATCTAAAAGTAGTCTACTGATGGACCTGCATTGCAGCTCTTCATGTTGCGTTCATGTTGTAAATATAGCTACCGTATTTGCATTTGTTGATGACATGTATTAATGTGTCAATATTCTATGCTCCGTTGATGAATTGAATACATAGGACCACAATGGAAACATGTCCCTAGGACTTTTTTTGTGTTATCCTTTTAGCCTAAATGTTTTACTGTAGCTCCGTGCTCTTTATATTTTGTGACTAATAAAGCATTCAATCAATCAAGTCAGGTAGGGAGCATTCCACTGAGTTGTGGCTTTCACAGAGAAAGTCGACTTCCCCAATGCAGTGCGACAAAATGTACCATATCGCACAATCTCTTATAGAGGATATTCTAGATGAAATGGTACTATACCATTCTGTTATGCAATTAAATTCAAAATGTATTTTAACGCGTTTCTTAACATCTTATTGGGATCCAATATCACGCCAATCCTTTCACCTCTGATTTGATATCTGTTGTGAAACAGAAACATTCAGCAGTAATTCCTCTAAGCCTAACTTTCTACTAGGGCTGGGCGATATGACTTCAAATCAATATCACGGTTGTTGCTTTTAATTTGTTGTATATGTGTTTTGGGGAATGAGAGTATTTGTTAAGGGGATGTTGGAGGGGGGTTGGGGGGAGGGAGAGGTATGCTGGAGTGTATGTGTATGAGAGTGTTAAGCTGTTGTCACTCTAAGTAAAAAAAAAAAGATCAATACATTGTTAAAAAAAGGTTTAAAAGAAATTAAAACTAATGTCACGGTTATTTCATACTTTTGCCTCGATTACGAGTAATTAACGATTAACTTTTTTTAACTAGTGAAAATAGCAGATCTACAAGCTCAGAATATGGCGCGGTGCGACATGTTGTGAGCTCTTAATTCGCAATTCGCAAAGTATAATACAGGTTTAAGTTGTTAATCAGAAGATCTATTATTACAATTTGTTGATTCGATGATATATAAGAAATAAAACATCTGTGAAAAAAAACGTATTTTCAATTATTCGATTAACCTACATGAGCAAGATTAAGTCGGTTATTGGTTCTAAATATCGGTTTTGGTATATTTTCAGTTAATTGCCCAGTGCTACTTTCTACTAGCCCCAATATAATAACATCTTTCTCACCCCCATTCTTTCCTCTCATTTTGTCTGTCCTTCTCTACCTCTGTTTTCTGCCTCTGCCTCTCTCTTTCCCTTTCTCTCACTCTGTCCAGGTATTGCTGTAGATAAGTATGGCATCATATATTTTGTTGATGCCACGATGATTCGCAAAGTTGACACGAGCGGGATTGTTACCACGGTAATTAAAACAAACGACCTGACAACCGTTCGGCCTCTGAGCTGCGACTCCAGCATGGACGTAACACAGGTTAGAAGTAGAACACACACACACACACACACACACACACACACACACACACACACACACACACACACACACACACACACACACACACACACACACACACACACACACACACACACACACACACACACACACACACACACACACACACACACACACACACACACACACACACACACACACACAGCCCCATTATATCCAGCCAGAGGCAACCACCAAACCGCAGCGGGATCTTTGAACCATGGATCATGGATCCCCTTGTCCAATTAGCCAACCTTTATGACAGATACATAAGATATATATATCAAATGATTCATTTTTACAGGCACATACTGCATGTACACATACTAAAACAGACATGTATTATACAAATTAGTATATACATACGCTGCTGCATGCAGGAAAGCCCACAGTTGCTTCATGCTTATACACATTTCTGACATAATTTCTGACATATCTCTCTCTCTCTCTCTCTCTCTCTCTCTCTCTCTCTCTCTCTCTCTCTCTCTCTCTCCCTCTCTCTCTGTCTCTCTCTCTCTCTCTCTCTGTGTGCATGTGTGTAGGTTCGTCTGGAGTATCCTACAGACCTGGCGGTGAACCCAGCAGACAACTCTGTCTATGTCTTGGAGAACAACATTGTGCTGCGAATCACACAGGACAGACAGGTTAGCACAGTGGTTTTCATAGTGGGGGCCGCCAGGGGGTCCAACATTTGTATAATTTTTAATCATAAAGAAATACATAAAACATTTTATTTCAATAAAAAATCCATTTATAAGATTATAGATCGGCCATTTTCACTATGTTTTATTTTAGAGCATTTCACAATAGCCAGAAGCTATGGCTATTAGGGGATCCTTGGCATGGAAAGGTTTGGAAACCCCTGGATTAGCATACCGTATGTATGGCATGAGAAGCATGGTTGTCATAGCTTCTCTGTGTCCTCACTAAATAGTGATAGGACGGCTGATATACACAGAGATGAGATTTATGGCAGTGTTTCTCCAAGGTCCTTGAAGGGGTTCCTGGGGGTCCGCAGCCAAATGAGTTAATACACCATCAAAAACAGTTTAACAACATTACAACAGATATTATAACATATTTCTCACAAGCTCACAATGTGTCATGATGCAACGCATTGTGAGCTTGTAGAGCTGCCTTTTTTCTCTTGATGGGGGTCTGCAGTCAAATACATTTGGGGGTCCTAGACATAAAAAAGTTTGAGAACCACTGATTTCGGGTTATATTTTGGGAAAAGAAAGTGGTCAAAAGAAATCAATTGAAGACCCTGACTAGTAGTAAACACAGTGTAACAAGTAGTGATATGTGATGTTATGTGTGTGTTTTGACTCTTTGCAGGTCAGCATCATGGCAGGCCGTCCTATGCACTGCCAGGTCCCCGGCATTGACCACTCCCTCAGTAAGCTAGCCATCCACTCAGCTCTGGAGGGAGCCACAGCTATTGCCATCAGCCACTCTGGAATGCTCTATATCGCTGAGACGGACGAGAAGAGGATCAACAGAGTTAGACAGGTTGGCGGTGTCATCATACCTCCCTAGCAGTGTTTCCTAAACAGAGGGTCGCGACCCATTTTGGGTCACGGACCCATTTAAATATCCAGTATCCATTATATTTTAAAGGACCATGCCGGTGGTCTGACATGTTTATCCCACTGACTATGACATTACTGCCTGCCATTTTCCAAAGCATACCATAGATGATTTATTTATTTATTTTTCGAAGGAAGTCGTTGGTATAAATTTATTTCAGTACGGGACGAAAATCAACTTGCAGAGGCTTGAAACTTGCTTGAGATAAGACGTCCAATCAATTTATGCTGTTAACTTTTTGTCAAAGTAGTGCTGTTTTTCAAAGTGCAGATTGATTTGAGGAGCATTGCCAAAATATAGTCCCTGGAGAAAAGACAGTTTCTCAAACAAAATTCAAATACCCACGACATCTTTAGTGGCAACAAGTCCAAAGCAACGTCATTCTTCTATACCGTTGAGTCTACCCATTTGGCGTCTGCCGGTGAAGCAGTATAACTACAAAGACTGTCTATCTTTGCCGGTGAAGCAGTATAACTACAAAGACTGTCTATCTTCTGTTCTATGTTATTGTAATACTTCCAATTACAGCAGTAGGAAAAAAAAGAAAGATCTCTTAACTAGCTCCCCATAGCGTAGCATAGAAGCCAATTCCATTTTAAAGCACAGGCAGCAGCGCTTCAAGATGATTTATTATCTTGGGTGGTTAGAATGATGTCTTTGACAAATCAGTCAGGTACTTTATGGGAGTTTTATGAGCATAATGGGAGCACACGGCGCTGCGCACCGAGGTGATGCAAAACACGTCACATAGGACCCAAATAGGCCCTGCCTGTCACATTTCCCAACCAGGAAGAAGGTGTGAAAAGGGAGTATGCGCTGGGTTTGTTTGTTTGTTTATGCGCTGGGTGACCAACTACTAAGTGGATGGGCGGGGATTTCCAGTGCCCTCGCTATTATTTTTTAACTCTATGATGCCTGCTGACTGTGGCTGATGTATCT
Source organism: Gymnoscopelus braueri (assembly GCF_963280865.1). NCBI lineage: Eukaryota > Metazoa > Chordata > Actinopteri > Myctophiformes > Myctophidae > Gymnoscopelus > Gymnoscopelus braueri. Next base: position 33,324,042 of record NC_137609.1, read on the forward strand.
CTCCAGTGGTGGAAAAAGTACTAAAATGTTTTACTTAACTAAAAGTATCAATACTGCAATGTAGAAATACTCTGTTACAAGTGAAAGTCCAGGATTCAAAATGTACTTGAGAAAAAATACAAAAGTATTGGCTTCAAAATATACTTAAAGGACAAAAAGTAAAAGTACTCAATATGCAGAATGTCCCATTTCACAAGTTTTCAAATGTCTAAAATGTAAAAAAATAAATAGCAGATCTACAAGCTCATAACGCGTCGCACGTGTTGTGAGCTTGTAGATTGGCTATTTTCAAATAGACAGTATATATAGGGCTGAAGTGGTTAATGTATGTTTTGTAATAATAATCAAAATCACCATAACTTAAGTGTTTCAAATAATTGTAGTGGAGTAAAAAGTACAATATTTGCCTCTGAGATGTAGTGGAGAAAAGTACAACTATTGAAAATTGGAAATACCCCAGAAAAGTAAACGTACTTCAAAATTGTACTTAAGTACAGTACTTGAGTAAATGTACTTAGTTACTTTCCACCACTGTATCTCTCCATAAATCAGTATACCTTTTGACTCACTGAATGCAAGGGTCTGTCGTCCCTTCATAGGTAAGCCCCTCGGGTGAGATCTCTCTGTTCGCTGGAGCCGCGTCGGACTGCGACTGTAAGAACGACGTCAACTGCAACTGTTTCTACGGCGACGATGGATACGCCGCCGACGCCGGCCTTAATGCCCCGTCCTCATTGGCCGCTTCCCCCGACGACGGAATTGTTTACATCGCCGATCTGAACAACATCCGGATTCGAGCGGTGAGAAGGAATCGTCCAACGATCAATCCAGAGACTGGTAGGTGCTAGCAAGATGACAGAAATTCGTTATTTGAGTTTATTCGCACCGATTCGCACCCAGTGTACTCTAGTACTCAATGTCAGGTCTGGGAACCACCAGGGGTCTGTAACTCAGAGAGCGTACAAATGGAATGTGTACACTCTCAGGGTTAAATTAACTCTACAATCTACACTGTACAGTAAGTGTTGATTGGGGTCCCAGACATAAGAATTTCAATCAAATGGGGCTCCGTGGCTTCATAGTTTTTTACGCCCAAGTTTTTTATTATTTTTTATTTATCATTATATATATTTTTTGCCAATATATGGCAAGTATATGCAGAATATATGTTGCATATGCCATATTCAGGTTCATATATGTATATGTGCATATATGTGGATATATAGGAAATATATGTCTCTTCTATGTCCACATATATGCCACATATATGGATATATATGTACATATATAGAGACATATATCCAGGCGGCCAATTTTGTATAATGTCACATATATGATAAACATATATGTTGCATATTTGTTCAAATATATACATGTTCATATATTTTCTTTGCCCCCCCCCGCTGGCAGAGGCAAAAAACTGTATACTATGCTCTGTTCTCCCCCACCCCCCTCACCGCCCAGGCTTCTACGAGGTGGCGTCTCCACGGGAGCAGGAGCTGTATGTCTTCGATGACGACGGCGTCCACCGTCAAACCGTCAGCCTGTTGACCGGGCAGCCGGTCTACAACTTCAGCTACGGGACGGACGGCGAGCTCAGCGCCGTCTCGGACAACGCCAACGCCAGTCTGAAGATCAGGAGAGACGGAGCAGGGCAGCTCCGACTGGTGCTGCTGCCAGAGAACCAGGTACAGAGAAAGTGCATGAGAAGACGAGACAAGATAGAAAGCCCCGATTCATACTTACCAGTAGTTACGCAACTAAGGGTCTGTGTTCACTGAGGCTTTTTTTCTCAGCTGAAAACACCAAAGCGCTTGCCTAAAGAACGCTTCCAAACGCCCAAGTTGAAAATATTTTAGCTCTCAGCAAGCAGAGAAAAGCACCACGCGTGAGCGGGCGAGCGCAAAATAAATGCTCAGCGCCTCGTCATGCTGCTGCCTGGGGTTTCCAAAAAAGCTTTCCCAATGTAAACGATTCAAAACATAAGCTCAGGAAAAATTGTCTCGGTGGATACAGCCTCTAAGTATAGATCAGGGTTGAGATAGGATCCGATCAGATCCAATATCCAACTTTCATCAGATATTTGTCCCACTGATGAAACATTTTATGTTGTGCCGAGGCAATTATTTTTCATCCCCGAGGGGAAATTGAGTTATTACACGAGCCGAAAGTTGATACTGCAGCTGAGAGAAATTTCAATATAAATCAATCTATTAGACAATTCAGAAAAAGACTATCACAGCTCCAATAACACCTCGGAGACCTTATGTGCAATAACAAGGCAGCAAGAAAGGATGTGCAATATAGTCCGTATAATAACACACCATACCTGTGCCACAAAATATATGCACACAAGTATTACATACAGTACCATACAGTAGAATAGATCCAGTCTCCTTTTATATTTATGTTGCAGTTTATGCTCTAACCAGTTATGTGCATTATGTAATTCAGAATGTAAACAGGTGTAATACTGATGTCATAAGGAATATTGAATGTGCATACAATGTGTACAATATAGTGAAAATTAATGAACAAGACAGAGGTACACCTTGGATTCTTTTGTGGAGGGCAGCCATTGAGGAGTCCCGAGTTAGTGGTGGCTAGACACACTCTCTCTCTCTCTCTCTCTCTCTCTCTCTCTCTCTCTCTCTCTCTCTCTCTCTCTCCTCTCTCTCTCTCTCTCTCTCTCTCTCTCTCTCTCTCTGTCTCTGTCTCTCTCTCTCTCTCTCTCTCTCTCTCTCTCTCTCTCTCTTTTAGCTCCCTATTTATTTTTCTGTAATGTTCTGTCTCTGCAGGTTGTGACCCTAGGTTTAGATCCAGCTGGTTCGCTGAGGTCAGTTTCAGCTTTTAACCAGGAGGTGGCGCTGATGACATACCACTCCGCCACAGGACTTCTAGCCTCCAAATCTGATGAGACTGGCTGGACCAACCACTACCAGTAAGTAATCTGATAAACAGCGAAGTAATGTAACTGTCTGTCTGTCTGTCTGTCTGTCTGTCTGTCTGTCTGTCTGTCTGTCTGTCTGTCTGTCTGTCTGTCTGTCTGTCTGTCTGTCTGTCTGTCATTATTGTGTTGCTGATTTAAAGAACCAACTATATGACAAGAACCTTGGGATCA
>NC_137609.1:33332162-33494662 GCF_963280865.1 Gymnoscopelus braueri
GTCAACTTCCTGTTGATTTTACTATTTGAAGATCTGGATCCGGATCCGCGGATCCAGTCCAGGTTTTCTACTTCATCAATTTTTTGAATGATCAATTTCTAATCAATGGAGCAATTATTTTTGATTTCTTGCCCACCTTTGGAGTTACATCATGGCAAGTTAACTACACAACCCAAACCTCCACCAAAGTGGTCTTACCCTTTAAAAACTGATGAATAATCACATCGGACTCTATATGCAAGGAAATATGCAATGTTGCAGTGATAGTTGTGACAAAGTTGGAAAATACAAATTATATCTGTATTCATCCGGTGTGATGTGGTTATTTTTGTATGAATAATAATGGTTAAATAAACATAAACAATAACAACCACCTAATATAATAACAATTAACCCTTTACAGGGCCGTCCAGTGAGCTGGTTGCCCAGCAGCAGTCTGGCGGTCGTCAATGTGTCCTACTCGCCTACGGGCCGTCTGATTGGTCTGCAACGAGGAAGCATGAGTCAGAGGGTGGAGTATGACAGCTTTGGCCGAATTGTTACCAAGAGCTTTGTAGATGGCAAAGTCTGGGCCTACAGCTATATGGATAAGGTAAGGTTATCCCTATTCCACATTTGTATCCTTCCTCTTGATCCCATCCCATCCCACATGGGATTGCACAGTTACATCAAACAGCTGCAAAATCAGCATCTTAAGCCATAGGATATAAAATAGTACCTATTACCTTAGGATATACATTTCCTTCACATCCGATAATATGCTTTGTTCAAGGGTTACCCATCTGTATGTCCAACATGAATATCTTCTAGTTTACATTCAGCCCAACATACTTTACACCATGTCTCCTACGGCGCGGATGGTTTTACTCCCAAAAGATAGATAATATCTCTGCTATGAACCTGCTATTATATACTTCAAACCCCCAGCACCATAGTCCAGCATACGCAGGCTTGATAGAGCTTGGTGTAAGTAGTACAGTAGTAAAATCCATATTTCTCTTACAGTACTTTGGTCTTACTGATAACTCCCCCTAAAGCTCTGTCATCTGATTCAGAGAACACTGTAGCTTTAAAAATTCATATTGTCATCTAGGTGGAAACCAATATACTATACACTATAAGAACCAGTGTAATTCAAGTGTCTCTCCCCTAAACTAAACTGATGGACTGTGATGGGATTCTAAAATGTATTATTTGGGGAGTTCTTATCATTTAGTGTATTAGTTGTCACTACACCATTTCCACCAGTTTCTGCCAGTAAAACAACCTGGATGTGCAACATTCTCTTCACCCTGTTCTAGCTGTTTCATAGAATTAACTACTGTAGGTTGGTGCAAACCGTGTTGGAGAGAGGACGTCACCTTGCTTAAGCCCCAATGTTGTTGGAAACCAGCTAACTAATACATTGAATTACTCTGATACAAGCAATTAGTTGATCCAACCAAAGTTGTATATTTTAAAATCAATAGCTTTCTTGATGTCAATATAACAAGCACATTTATGCAGAACCTCTTTTAATTGATTTGTAATAAGTTTGCCTTCCTTTCCCGGGCCAATTTAGTTTTTTATCCAACACATTTGTTTTCTCAAGAAAGGTCATTAGTCTCTCGTGTGTATTGAAGTCAAATGTATATTCCGTACTCAATACATTAATTCCTTTAATTTAGGAGAATGCTTGGGTTATCCTTTTGGGATTTGGATATGGGAATGGATTTATAGTTCACTTAAAATGCTTTAAATAGGCACTGTAGAATCTGCTTCAGCTTAGGAGGTCTTAAAACTACATTAGGTACATCTTCTTTGCCATTTGTTTCCCCTAGTTTTGCACTTTTTAAACCTCTTACAAAGTAACTTCAGCATTAAGATCGTTTTCATCAGGGTTTTTTTATTTGATCTATTACTGATATCACAGATACAGACAGTAATAAAGAGCAATTTCAAAACCATTGTGGTTACAAAAAAAGACCCTTCATATCATCCATCTTTTAAACTTATTTAAACTAATGTTGTTTCATCAGTTTCTGTAATATACCATCTGGATTCTACAATTCCATAGAGACTGTAATTTACATGAAAAATGCAGAGGGTTTGATGTCAGAACCTTATCTAGATGCAGCACCAGCCTCCACTGGTATCTCCTTTTGTAGATTCTATGTTTTTGATCAAATTGATATTGACTCGCTCCATAGCTATTCAAGTGGCTCTGTACCTCAGGGTCACTTTATTAAGAACAAACACTCAGATTTATGAATAACTGCATACAAAAGGACTTGTTGTTTGAGGTTTATTAATTATTCATTAGTTTTGCTGCCCTTCATTTGTGACATTTCTTTCCACTTTGATTCCACGCTGCATACATTATATTACAACATATCCAGTCCCTCTTGTGAATAATGACACACTCTTATCTTAGTCGTTGACAATCATTGTAATCATTTTTGTCAGTAGTGGTAGAATAAACAGATACAATAGTAGCAATGCTATTAATTTCAGTAATGGTAATATTACGTTAAAACAGGATCCCTTCACTTTTCAGCATTTGCACCTTCATAAGCGAACAGGAGCAGCGTCCAACATTAGCAGTCCTGCCATCCACTGGTGTGTGTGTGTTTGTCTCTCCCTTCTCTTCCCTGACATTGCACATTGAATCAGTTTCATCCTTGGCATTTCAAAAGGTCAAAATATCCCTTTAAGTCTTCCCCTTTCTCCTTCTTTCATTTGATAGATTATAAGATTAACCCTGTGCCTTCCTGTTGCAGCAAAGCCAGTGCTGCTATCTTTTCTTTTTCTTTTTTCTATATATTTTGTTTAGGTCAACTTTGTAATTAAGTTCACTTCTGTTGTGGTGTATTCAACAAAGCGTACTTTGTTTTTTTGGCATGCACTGCTGCGGGGATCAAACCTGTGACCTTAAAGTTACAGGATGAGGGTTGTTTCTCGTTAACTCCAGAGTTCGTCCGAAATCGTTCTTCCTTCCTTCCTTTTCCTTGCCTCTTCTTTCATCTAGTTCCTGACTGCAATGGCTCCAGAGTGCCACAATCAAGTCCTAACACATTTCTTTCTTTCTTTCTTTCTTTCTTCCTTCCTTTACTTCATGCTTTCTTATTTGCTTGCTTTCTTGCTTGCTTGGTTTCTATCTATCTATCTTTCTTTCTTTCCTTCTTGCTCGCTTGCTTGCTTTCTATCTTGCTTGTTTTCTATCTTTCGTTCTTTCTGCCTGTCTTTCTTTCTTACTTTCTTTCTGTCTTTTCTTCGCTCGTTTCTTTCCCTTTTCCTGGCCTTTCCTTTCCCTCTTGTCTCCTCTTCTCTTCTCTCCTCCAGTCCATGGTGCTCCTTCTGCAACAGACCCAGCGTCAGTATGTGTTTGAGTTCGACCCGACGGGTCGCGTCACCTCTGTAACAATGCCCAGTATGGCGAGGCACACCATGACATCACATGTGTCTGTCGGTTACATACGGAACACCTACAACCCCCCTGAGAGCAACGCCACCGTAATCCATGACCTCAGTGAGGACGGCAGACTGACCAATGTACAGTACCTGGGGACAGGTACACCTCCTAGCTACATTATGCTCATGCATATGGATGACAGTTTTATTTAAAAATAAATAAAGCCATTATAATAATACAACCTGGAGGCGTGCATAGTTGAGCTGCATGGTGCCTTTCATTTTGAGGGGGGTATGGTAGTGTGTTTTAGCCCAGGTTCGTTTTTGACATTTTCAGCACCCTCTCGTGGACAGATTTGCTGACTGTGACAGACAGGCAGGCAGACAGACAGACAGCCTCATTACAATCGCCAGGCATTGCTTCGCGGCTCAACTGATATGAATAAATATGTCTACATTCAGCAGTGTGAAAAGGGGATGTTTACTGAGCCCTGGGCCCTTTCTGTTTATCTTTTAGTGTCTGCTCACAGCTTTCGAGGCGACAGACGCAAGAATGTATTCTGGCCAGTTCTGTTTTTTTCATTTTTAAATTGAATCTCTATTTTACATTTTTATCATCATGGCTAAAAGTGGAATTCTTTTTCAAGGAACTTCAGTTTTCAGATCATATCGCTATTCGGCCCCGCACAAAAGGTGACTTGCAGACACTCTGCAAGGCCTTTCCACACTATCTGCAGTACACTGCACCTGTACTAGAGATGGTATCATGTAGAGGTAGATAGCACCACTGTCATCTTACCCTGTTTCTGTCCTCCTTTCTCCTAACCTTTTTTTTCCCTCCACTCCATCCCCTCATAAACTCAGGTAAAAGGTACCCCAAAAAGCCTTTAACACCATTCCTCACAAATCCTCTCCTCTTTCTCCTCTCCTCTCCTCCTAGGCCGCAGGGTCCTGTATAAGTACAGTAAACTGGGGAAGCTGTCAGAGGTGCTGTATGATGGCACAGCTGTCACCTTTGGTTATGACGAGTCCACAGGTGTCTTGAAGATGGTCACTCTGCAGAGCGGAGGATTCTCCTGCACGATCAGATACAGGTGACACGCACGCACGCACGCACGCACGCACGTACGCGCACGCGCGCACGCTATGAACACATTGGCACATTATATACATGCATGCACACAGATACACAGACACTGATGGAGAGATAGTGCTTTTGGATACACAGTACAATCGTTAGTGTTTATTTACCTCCAACATCCACGGATAGACAGTCATTGATTTACCTGTCCATCTTCATATAATATGTAAAGTTAAATTAACACTAATGAACACTGAGGATTTTACTATGTAGTCCAGGGTGGATTTTAAAAGTACATCAGCACATCCTGTAAAGGCTTTCCTTGAGTGATTGTGAGTTAAGTGGTTGTATTTTAGTGATTCCAGTAAGACTAAAGGTGATCTCTCATCTCCTCTGACTGGCTCATTCATTCCATCTACCAGGATTTATTCATTGTCTCACCGTCATTTTAACTTGACTTTTCTCCTACTGTATGTAGGGGGTGACAACTGAGTGGAAGGGTACATTGTTCATAATCAATGTCAGTCACATTCTCTCCTTTGAATTAAATGGATTTCCTTTCATATGCAAAATAACAGCACAATCATTATGATGTTTACTATTCCAGGAAAGCAGACGCCCTGCTGGTCAAAAACATTGACTATGTCACTGTGGTGATTCATTTCCTTAAGTTATTGTTGGCGTTGTTGTTGTTATTGATGTTATTGTTATAACACTTGTTCTAACAGGAGAGTGGGCCCCCTGGTGGACAAGCAGTCGTATCGTTTCTCTGAGGAGGGCATGGTCAACGCACGGTTTGACTACACCTACCACGACAATTCGTTCAGAGTTGCGAGTTTGAAGCCCGTGATCGGCGAGACCCCCCTGCCCGTGGACCTGTATCGCTATGACGACATTTCGGGGAAGGTGGAGCATTTTGGGAAATTTGGTGTGATATACTACGACGTCAATCAGATCATCACCACGGCGGTCATGACGCTCTCCAAACACTTTGACGCTCACGGTCGGATAAAAGAGGTGAGATCATCACACCTTCATGTTTACATTTTGGGTGACCGCATATTGCAATAACATGTTCTATATTTATTCATATTATAATAATTAAAGCTGCAATCTGGGACTCATGTTAATGAATATGTATATTTAGCTTTCAGCATGATCACAGGTTTAAAAAGACAGGTGCCATTAAAAACACTGAATTAATATGCTGATTACAATTTAAAACTTCAATGTCAATATATAAAAAGTTCAGAATCTAAAATAGTGAATAAAATGTGATTTTAACTCATTTGTATGGTAGAGTACTGTATGTTAAGTAGCACATCTGTAGTGGCTTGAGGTGGTCCCGCTACTCTTACATTCAGAAATGTAGACCCTGGTGTGGAGCTCACAAGCTCAATATCTCCCCTGGCCAAGCTAAGGGAAATATTGCCTCTTGAACAAGCGGTAGAAATTAGGTCTCGCATACGGGGGGACCCGGGTTCCAATCATGGGTAGGACTTGAAACTTACGGATTGCGGCTTTAACTTATTCCTTCTGAAAATAATGACTCTTCTAGGTCCAGTATGAGATCTTCAGGTCGCTGATGTACTGGATGACGGTTCAGTATGACAGTATGGGTCGGGTTGTGAAGAGAGAGATAAAGATCGGAGCGTACGCCAACACCACCCAGTACAGATATGAATATGATGGAGATGGGCAGCTGGTAGGCGTTAAGGTGAGGGGTGTCTTTGTGTCAGTCAGTATCATCATGTCACATTAACCTTTTAGGCATTTAACCGATACGCAATACAATCCAGAGAGTTAATTCAACTCTAAGAGTGTAGAAATGGACATCCTATGACTTAAAATGCAAGTAACAGAAGAATACATTTAACATTGCAAGCAGTCTGCTACAGTCGAAGTGACAAGAACAACTATGAAACAAAGACATTACAAGTTTTTTTTTTGTGTGTTAGTGTATGACATTTTACCAAATGAATGTGTGAGTTATTTTTTTGCCTACTTTATTTCCAGGTGAATGATTGGTCGGCATGGCGCTACAGCTACGACCTCAACGGAAACCTTCACCTTCTGAATCCTGGCAACAGCCACCCGAGCAACGCCCATACCGGCAACCCCGGGGCCAGGCTCCTCCCCCTGCGCTATGACCTCAGAGACCGCATCACTAGACTCGGGGACATGCAGTACCGATTGGACGAGGACGGGGTGCTGAGTCAGCGAGGGTCCGAGTTCTTTGACTACAATTCCAACGGACTGTTGGAGAGGGCTTACAGTAGACTGCCTGGAGGCTGGAGCGTCAGGTCTGTCTATGTGTTTGAACTGTTAGTATCTTACAGTGGTGTAAAGTAACTAAGCACATTTACTCAAGTACTGTACTTAAATACAATTTTGAGGTACCTTACTTTACTGGAGTATTTCCAATTGTCTATACTTTTACTTCTACTCCACTACATCTCAGAGGCATATATTGTACTTTTACTCCACTACAATTATTTGAAAACTTTAGTTACTTACTTACTTTGCAGATATAAATTACATTATAAAACATACATTAACCACTTTTAGCCCTATTTTATACCTAGGCTATTTGTCGCATTGCGACGCGTTGTGAGCTTGTAGATCTGCTATTTTAAAAAAAAAATTACTTTTACTTTTGGTACTTTAAGTACATTTTGATACCAATACTTTTGTACTTTTACATTTATTTTTTTAATTTGGAACTTTTACTTGTAACAGAGTACTTCTACATTGCAGTATTGATACTTTTACCTAAGTAAAACATTTGAGTACTTTTTCCACCGCTGGTATCTTATCTTGGCTTGTTGATGGATACGGTCTCATCACAATTGACTTCTTGTACCAGGTACCGTTATGACGGTTTGGGTCGCAGAGTTTCAAGAAAGACGAACCAAGGAGAACATCTGCAGTTCTTCTATGCCGACCTGAACTACCCAGAGAGGATCAGCCACGTCTACAACCACTCAGGTGGAGAGATCACTGCGTTTTACTATGACCTTCAGGTAAAACGTCTGTCTGTCTGTCTGTCTGTCTGTGTCTCTGTTTATTTTTTGCTCTCTTTATCCTGTATATAATTCAGGACCATGTCGTTGTCCAAAATTGTTACATTTCAGGAAATAAAAAAAAGAACCTGTGTTCCAATGGATCCAAAGCAGATATTATTTAGTCACAAGCTCTTGTTAACATTTTCATTGTTTAAGAATTTATGAAACCCAAAGACAGACTTAACCACTTTAAACCTGGCGTTCCTATTTTGGTCATGTCATTATAGGTGAAAATGTGCAACATTTTTCAAAAATAGCAGATCTACAGCTACTTTCATACACTACTACATAAAAAGATGAAATACAAGGTTTCTGCCCTACAGGGTCGTGTATTTATGCTGCATTGTTATGCTGTGTGTGTTTGCAGGGCCATGTGTTTGCTATGGAGGTGACAGGTGGAGAAGAATACTACATCGCCTCAGATAACACAGGAACCCCTCTGGCTCTGTTCAGTAGCAACGGACTGCTGGTCAAACAGGTGAAAGAGACAAACGCATGAGACAGGCTTTCTTGTTTTATATTATATTATATTATATTATATTTTGTTCTATAATATTTTGTTCTATCTCAGATTCAGTACACGGCATATGGTGAGATATACCACGATACCAACCCAGACTTCCCATTGGTCATTGGTTTCCATGGCGGCCTGTACGATCCCTTGACCAGGTACAGCACTGTTTCTCAACGTCAGGTCCGGGGACCACCAAGGGTCCAAATGGACACTTACGGTTCTATTTTTCTGAGAGTGTACAAATGGACCCAAATGGATCCATAGGGGTCCATTCCGAATTAAAAAAAGAAAAACAGTGAGGATTTTACAGTGTAAATTGGGGTCCCATGGATGAAAATAAATGGTATCAAATGGGGGTCTGTGGCCTCATGCATATCAAACTGGGGGTCCTTGAAATTAAAAAAGGTTTAGAATCACTAACGTACAGTATTCTACTTTGGCCAATCATGAGACAGCAGAGATCTCTGTTTTATGTAAGAGCTGAACCGTTTAATTCTGCTAGACAACAATAACACCTTACCTCTGCCTATCAGTAACATGATCAGATCTTATCCGAATCAATGACAAGGTTAAAAGCTTGATTGATTTTGCGGCAGACAGAGGAGGAAATGTCCCTGCTTGTCATAATTCTAGAATCCAGGAAGATGTCAGTAAAGCCAGGGTTCAGTTTGCTGCAGTGTATGGGGGAGAAAATCTATACCTCTGCTTTTGATATCCCCTCGATGTGACGTCTTGTGAGCTTGTAGATCGGCTATTTTTGGTAATTATGTAAATGTCCCCCCCTCTGTTTTTGTTTTGTTTTCATAAATCAAACCCTGCATAAATCAGTCACTCATGTTAAATAAACAAAAGTTTACAGATAAATTGTATACACAGCTGCTGCCACACAACACGTCTTTCTCTTCCGTCTCCAGACTTGTCCATTTTGGCCAGAGAGACTACGATGTCCTGGCCGGCCGCTGGATGAGCCCGGACCACAGTTTGCTCCCCAGAACGGCCCATGACCCCGCCCCATTCAACCTGTACATGTTTAAAAACAACAACCCTCTGAGTGACGTCATCAGCCTCAAGAATTATGTGACAGGTGATGATGGATTGTTTTATACATGCTAGACAGGAGTGTGTGGAGAGCAGCGCAGCCATTCAGGAGTCCTGTCCTGAGTTTGTGTTGTCTAGACCGCACTCTCGTATGGCATCGCATACAGCTCTGTGACTTCTCCTTGTGTGAAAAAAGGTGTTTGGTTCATGCTAATAGGTTTTCTCTTCCCCGCTCTGTCTGTTTGTCTTGTGGGTCTATACCTCTCTCTCTCTCTCTCTCTCTCTCTCTCTCTGTTTGTCTTTCGTTCTCTGTCTTTTTGTCTGTCTGTCTATCTTTCTGTAGATGTTAAAAGCTGGTTGGTAATGTTTGGTTTCCAACTCAGTAATATAATCCCTGGATTCCCTCGACCTCCACTTTATTTCACTGAGCCTCACTATGAACTGTTGGCTAGCTACTACTGGGAAAAAACACAGGTATTCCTTCCTTCCTTCCTTCCTTCCTTTCATCCTTCCTTCTTTCCTTCCTTCCTTCCTTTCATCCTTCCTTCCTTCCTTCCTTGGTTCCTCTCTCCCTCATTTCCTTTTTTCTTTCTTGCCCTCCCCCATCCTCATCCGCTTGAAGTGTTCTCCTGTTGCTGAAGAACCTTCCCTAACGTCCCTCTCTTTTCCTTTCTTCTGTCTCCCCACCACCACCCAGTCAATATCAGGGGTTCAGCAGTCAATGGATCGTCTGAACCAGGCCTTCATGGCTCTGGAGGGCAGAACTCTGGATAAAGATCCGAAGCCGGGTCGAAAAGACCGACCCGGGTATTGGTTCGGGTCCCGGACTCCTGCTCTGCTTCGAGGAATAATGTTGGGCATAAGAGAGAGCCGCGTTGTTGCTGTCGCGTCCGGATTGGCTGGAGAGGACAGTAGAAAAATCGCTCAGGTGGGCAGGGTGAAGAATTAGGTCTAAACGTCAGGTTCCGGGGATCACCAGGGGGTTTAAATGGACCCTTACAGGTCTGTAACTCTGAGAGTGTACAAATGGGACCTTTACGGGGTCCATTTGGCTCCATTTGTACACTCTCAGAGTTAACTCATTGAGTGCCATTGACGTGTTTCACGTGTTTTACCGCAATGGCGCAACGTGCCAATGACGTGTTTGACGTGTTTTTGAAAAAAAAATGTAAAAAAAAAAACGTTCAGAACCCAAGATATCATCATTTGAAGATTTGCTGCTCCATTCACTTCTTGTTTAAAGTTGTACAATGCAGAATCACAAATAACGATTTTTAGCAACCTCTGCTGGTCACTACCGTCACTGCATACAATTTCCGTAGTCCTCGATTACCCAGAATTCCATTCGTTTTCACCGGAAGCCGGAAGCGTTTCAAAAAGCGATCTTTTAATTGTTTTATACTATCTACGGATCGTTTCTCTTAGCCAGTGGAGCATTAGTTACCATGAGCTGTGCTTTCTTTTTCTGTTCTTTTTCAATCTTCCAATCCTACATTCTCTTAAAATCAGCGTGAGGTTCCTTTTTGTTATTAGCGCGGTAGTTCCTGGCCAAACAGGAAACCGTTGCGGTAGTTCCTGGCCGACGTCATGACGTCGGCCAGGACGTCGGCCACGACGTCATGACGTTGGCCAGGAACGTCATTTTCCCGGGAAAGTCCCCCCCGTCCACGTTCAATAGAAAATATATAAATAAAAGGCTTCCGGGGGTGAAATTCATGGAGTGGGTGTTGTGAAACTTTTGCCACTCACAAAAGATATACAATTTAACTTTAGTTTTGTTGAAAACGTTACCTAGTATTACTTTAACTTATTACTGAAAAAGGCTGTATCTCGGCTCCTGAGCACTTTTTTTTTACTATGTATTTTTGGCTGGCAAAATGTTTGAAAATAGCAAATCTACAAGCTCACAATGCGTCGCATTGCTTTTTTACCGCAATGGCGCAACGTGCCAATGACGTGTTTGACGTGTTTTTGAAATTCACTTCTTGTTTAACTTATTACTGAAAAAGGCTGTATCTCGGCTCCTGGGCACTTTTTTTTTACTATGTAGTTTTGGCTGGCACAGTTTGCAATTAATTTTTTATTTCATTGGCACTGAATATTAACACATTTTACAGTGTAGATTGGGGTTTCCCAAAGATAAAAATTGTTCCATTTATACCGCCTCAGAGTTACAGACCCCGGGTGGGCCCCGGACCTGACATTGTGAAACAAGTGGTCTAAACAATACATTCTTTGTAATACATTGTTGATTGCATTGATGTAGTTCTGCCTTCCTCTTCCCTGCAGGTGCTGAACGGCGCCCTCTACTTAGAGGGCTCTCGATCAACAGTAGATGGGAGGGACTGCCACTTCCTCGTCAAGCTGGGCATAGCTGAGCCGGAGGTCCTCCCCCTGGGGGTCACTGGCGGCAGGAAGTCCCTGGACAACGGCCTCAACATCACCATCACCGGCCGCTCCCGCCGAGGTCTAATCATAGAGATCCACAGTGCGGCCATGTCTGTCAGCATACGCTACGGTCTGGGCGCCGAGGTGCTGGAGAGAGAGAGGGCACGGCTCGCGGAGGAGGCCCACGCTCGGGCCGTGGCGAGGGCCTGGGCGAGGGAGGTGCAGCGGGCAAGGGAAGGGAGAGAGAGGGATGGGGGGAGAGTGTGGGCAGAGGGAGAGCGACAGGAGCTGTTGTCAACGGGGAAAGTGAGTGGGTACGACGGATACTATATCCTGCCAGTGGAGCAATACCCCGAGCTTGGTGATAGCAGCACCAATATTCAGTTTCTTCGTCAAAACGAGGCAGGAAGGAGGTAACAGAAACTGGAGCCATTTCTCTGGCGCTATTTTGCACCCCTCCCAGATTAATTCAACCGAATGTTTACAGAGAGGGATGCAAAATAGCCTCGAAACGGAACAGTGGGATCTTTTGCACTGGAGGGAATCTGGACAAAAAAGAAAATTATATATATACTGTATCTGATCAAAAAAGCAGGAAAACAGGGTTTGTCCTTGTAGTTTGTAATGTTGGCAGTCTAGAAATTCAAGCTTATCATTTTGCACTAACTGTATATTGCTCTTGATAACAGCATCAGCTAAATGCCTAAAATGTAAATCTCCATTATAGATGTTTAGGACTGCTCGGACTCCCAAAAAAATAATTCTTAAAAGGGAATTTTAAGAGGAATGACAGGATCAAAATCTCCTGTGGGTTGTCATCACTTTTTTACACAGCTGAAATTGAAATTGAAATGAAAGGGACACTGATGAGGGATACCAAATGGCTGCTGTACATTGACTTCGCATAGGAACTGTGACATCACCAGATGTGACATCATCAAGACCCACACCCTGACCTTCCTACTGTGGTGACTGAGGGGAAACAGGGACCCCTCCAAACACCAGCGTTTTGCAAACTATGGTTTGAGGACTAAATATAGATCCCAAACTGTTTCTGGTGGGTCTTAAAAGTTTGTAAACTGTTGATTGTAGTATGTTTAGTTGATACTCTTTTCTAATCAACCTGTGTTACAGGGGAAGAGAGTGCAGAGTGTATGAGGTTTTCACACCAACCGAGAGAAAATGGAACGGGCAAAAATAACTTATTACTTCCTTACAGAATGTTCAAACTGCCAGCGTTGCCCAATAGACGTTACTGTACCTCTATTCATTTGTTACAGCCAGAAGAAACATCACCTCACTTCCTTGTTTGTCAGAACGTTGACAGAAGCTAAACGTTTGGACACCCATCATTAGCCAATGACTTATTAGTGTTGCTGTACAGTATGTCCTGCCTATTGCAGCACTGTTATTTGTGCTACAGTATTGCGGGCAATCAGCAAGCTGAAATCAGATGGTAGCACAGAAATGTAGTTGTCAAAACACAATATTATTACCAACAGGTAATAAAGCAGAGCAGACATAATCCGGAGATCACAAGGAGAAAGACACCTGATGGCAAATATGATTTGTCTTCAACCCTGACAATTGGGTTTCCAAAGCCACACAGACGTTTAGCACAGGGACCGGAATTCAGGTCCCATAGAACCCTGGACCCAGTCAGTTGGATACATAACATCAGTGACTCAACCTGGTCCTCTGGGAATGCATGTATGTATGTATTGTAAAATGAAACTAGAGAGGGGCGCTCAGTGGAGAACACATCTCCACCAGGAGGCATGCCCCTGCCTCCCTCCATCGTTGTGTCTCTGTGGTTCATGATGTGATGACATTGTTTTGGCGTTGTGCGTGTGTATGAAAAGGCACAGGGCAATGGGGGGGAAGGCTTTTTATAAAAGAATACTGATCATTAATGCCTTGTGTCAATGGTGTTTCTAAGGGCCAGACTGGGAACACAAATCAGGACAGGAATGTAAATAACAGGGGCCCCCATCTAAACTAGTTAGAGCAGGCAGCCAGCTGATCAGTCAGTCTATGACTATGGCCTAGTGGCAGTGTGCACAAGAAATGTGACACTCAGTCACCGCCGGTGAGGTTGCAAGATAGTCGCGCAATCTCACACAAACAGACACACAGACAGACACACAGACAGACAGGGGTGAAAACAAAATCGTCCGGCCCTGATTTGTGAATGGCCTGCATTGATTAAAATAAAATAAAGATAAAATCAATTATAAATAATCAATTATAATGCTGTTTTCTTATTATTATGCATCCTTAGTGCAGGATAAGAAAGAAGTGGATGGAACCTTTAGTTTTACTTTCAACACAGCTTGGCAGTCAGAGGCCTACTGGATCCCTAGAAAAGACGATAGCTGGGAAATGTAATATTTCTGAAACAAAGAAACCTCAGTCTCTGTCTCTTTACCTCTATTGCTGTCTGTCTTTCTGTCTGTCTTGCTGTCTCTATATACACAGTAGCTCGCTGTTGCAGATAAAGTGTTCAGAACGTTCTGATACTATGTAAATTAATTTCATTTTTCCTCTTGAGTTCTTTATATTGCACTAAAACGACAATCATGAGGAACGTGTGCTTAGAACAATTTGTATAGAATTTTGACTTAGACAAAACATTATCATTTCTTCTCTGTTTTTGTAAAGATTCAAATATGTTCTTAATGTTTGTTGATATTTCACTTTGGCAGAAGAAAATGTTTCAGTCAATGTGTCTAAAGGAACCATTTAATGACCATAGGCAGAAGGCAGTCATTGTACTGGTTAGCTCACAAGTGTGAATGTGTACTGTATGACTGTGACTTTTTTCAAACTGAAAACCAGTATTGGTGCTCAACCATTCATGAATTTCTATGGAGGTGTGTGTACTAATATAATCGCTGTCGGGCGGAAACCTTATGTGTCGTTACTTTTCAGAAAATGAAAAAAAAAAAAAGAATCTGTGTTCCAATGGAATCCAATGTAGTAACTATTTAGTCACAAGCTCTTGTAACTACATACATTTAATATTTATAGAGTAACTTGGTAAAAGAGAATGTGAGCACTCATCAGTTAATAGTTCCCTTATCAGGTGCGTGGCTCTGAAAAAATCAAGTAGCTTGAAAAGATCAGCAGCACTCTCTTTTAGGATCTCTTATTTATTCATGATGCTGAGTGCAGGTGATCTGTTTAAGCTAAATATTTATAAAACACCACAGACAGACTTTTTTTAATACAGTTTTTATTTAGAGTAGCCAATTAGTTGTTTACCCCTTTTTCTTCCCAATGTAGTCGTTATGCCAATTCATTCCTCCCCACACACATTTCTGTATGTTGTCACTGCTGTCGTATCCTACTGACTCCACCTGCCAGTGAGGAGCCCCCACCGGGAGGACGTAGAGCCTTCGTGCTACTCCTCCCGCTTGACACTCCCCGCTGACAGGTGCCGACCCAGCCCGTAGGAGTACATGCAATGACCGATATCACCCTCCCCGCCCGGCTTCCCTCCCCCAAACACGGGGCCAATTGTGTTCGTTTAGACGCTCAACAAAAAGATTAATTTGAAAAGATGAAATATGGACATACAATGTTTCTGCCCAACAGCGATGATATGTAAAATTGTATGTTAAGAAGGCACGATCTGCAGTTAGCCAGATGACTGGGAAAGGGGGGAAAAAGAAGAAGAAGTAGGCCTACTACTGTATTTATTGCTGGGTGTTGCTTTTTTTTCTTTGCTTTTTTTTGTATACTGATGTCTGGTTGCCATGCAAATGTGAGCTTCCATTATGAACAGCACTTGAAAAGTACAAAAGTTTCACTGTTTATTTCGAAAATGAGATATTTGCCATTTGGAAAAAAAGAAAGAAAATAGAAAAAAATACTTCAAATTGCACATGTTCTTCTTTTGACAAAATAATCCAACAATTTTTAAGAATAATGAATAACATTCAATCCTTCCTCAATATGTAGATATTGAATGTTGTAGTTAAAAGGTATTTTCTCTTTCCAAAATGCTTATAGGCCTATGGCGGTATGGTTTTAAATAACCCATCACTTTAATTTTTCATGTATTTTCACAATGTTCTCTGCCTAAATGAGTAATTATGTTTATTTTGTTGTGTATAGTAATGGCAAAGATTGTGTAAATGGTAACATTATTTACAATCAGTGTTGGTTAGTAAATGTAATAGTAATCCTTGGATTACATAGTCACATTACAAAAAAAGAAACTACCTGTGCAGTCTGATTCCAGTGCTTCTGAGGGATCACATTATCAAATTAGGTGTATTGGGAAATTACAATTTGAAAGATGAAGACATTGTAAATGTCTCAGCTTCCTTAAGATTCATAATTGTTATATAGCACTTTAAATAGTTACAAGATTTTGTAAAAAAAAAAAAATCAAGCATATTACTATTATAGTCCTGTAACTGTAAGTCTTGAGAAAGTTATGTTGCTTAATTAGATTACATGCAGTCAGAAGTAATCTATTGGGTAATTCATTATTAATTGTTGTACCATATGATGCAATCAGAAATGATCTGTAACTGATTACATTTTCACAGCCAGGTAATCATGCACATCATACTTCTGCAATTAACTCCAAAGGGGTGTTCAATAAAAACTCTTTTTAATAAGTATTTCTAGTGACATAAATGATTGTCCAATCATTCTTTTGAGTGAGCAAAGTGTCAATAAATTGTTGACTTTTTGAGTACTGACCAGGATTTTCACATTCAGCTCCATTTGTTCACTTAGCGATTTAGGTTTTCAAACCATTATTCTCAATCAGAACATAAAGTGAGTGAGCAAAGGGACACTCAGGAGCCTAAAGTTCCTGCTCATCACCGTGGAGACTAGGGATTCAGATCCTCCGCAGTGCCACCGGCTTGGCCGGGCGTTCCAAGCAAGCACAATGGCCATGTTTGCACAGAGGGGGGTGGGGGTATTTCCTGTCACTACACTAGTGACTCTGGGTTGGATGTTTTAGTGGGGTGTGGAACTAGGAGGAATAGCATGTACCTCTGTATGTCCATGGAGAATTGGGAATTGGCGTAACGACTCAGTTGGGCAAAAAAAGAAAGAATGGAAAAAGGAATTGTCTTGAGTGAGCAGAAAGAATAATCTGGGACTTTATGGTTCAGTATATGGCTCTGAAGCTCGTAGAAGTTTGTTTCTCTAGGTTATGTTTTTTTTTGTCTTTGCTCACCTCACATATCTAATCGACCCTTGTTTCTAAAGCAGGTTGCTGTACTGAGACAGCTGCTATTGGAAATTGGAGATAACCGAAAACATCTTTCAAATTCTGTTGACTTAAATTTGATGTAATGTTATTCTGAATTCTGCTCTCTAGGTTTTGATATCCTTTCAGTTGGGGAAGATAATGTAATGGCCGGTGGGTTTCTGATCTGAAAGAATAGTCATGACAACAACTTTTCAGAGGAGCACTTTTATGTATAACCACCGTTATAACACTGGCACACAAAGCACCAAACCAACTCACAAAGCACAAAAGGGAGGGGAATGATAACACATAATCCCGCAACAACAATACACAACAATATACAAACGCGTGTGCGTCCGAGGCATGCTGGGAAGTTTACTAGGCCACCAACTGTCTGGGTCGACATAGACCTTACCTGAGGGGTTCTACTGACCCCAGTAACCCGCTCACCCAACACAAAGTGTTGGGATGCTGAGTTGTGCACTTCCCTCCTCAGTATGATAGTTGTGTGGTGTGGAGGATCTATCTGTCTCCACCCAGTTCTCTTTTTCTCAGACTGCCCCAAGGCAAAGGCCCTCAAAGCAAAGTCCTCACACAGGCCTGTTTCTGCCGCGATTGTCGGGGGCCGTGTACACGCCAGGTCGGACCCTTCTGGTTAGAGCAGTGCATGTCCCTTAGGAAGTTCAGCCAGTAAACCCGGCACAATGTTATTATGTAGTCAGGGGCTGGTTGGGGCTGGTCAGTTAGACGCCACAAGTCATGGTTCTCTGCATCGACAATCTGGGAACTCATTCGGTAAAATGGGTAAATGTTTTTGCCTAGGAACTCGGTTTGGCCTCTCCCCTTTCTTAGTCCACTTCCTGCGTGCTTCTGCGTTTATTCCTACTAACAACAACACTACATGTTTAGGGCAGTGTTGCTGACACATTCTGTTGTTAGCAGAATCTGAGAGATTGCTGCATCAATAACAGCCATACTGACCCCTCTGCTTCATTGGCTTCATCCTATCCTATATTACAGTGGTTCTCAACCAGTGGTCCTTGAGGGGGTTCTAGGTGGTCCCCAGCTAAATGATGGAGAGTTGGTAACCAAATTTTACGCTCTCAATAGTTAAATTATTGTTAAACATCTGCATTACTTAATTAAAGAATTGTTATTTTGATCAACGTTTGCCTGTTATCTCTCCTATGGTACCAACATCAATACAGCATGGAATTGTGGACAAAACCATATGCAACGATAACAAAATATTCTAAGTCTTGGGTCTGAGAGGCTAAATCTCATCAAATGGTGGTCCGTGGCTCAAATGCCAAATAATTAATGGCCTTGATGTGAAAAGGATTGAAAACCACTGCTATATTACAATTGCCTAGACAGGGTGGGTGGTCGGGCAGGTGGACTGACGGTGGACGTCACAAACGTAACATGCAGGACCGATCCGCACCAAACTTGGCACAAACACTGGTCAGGGGTCTGCCATCAGAATAGCCACACCATGGGGCAGGGAACCTGGGTGCCACAGGGCGCACGGTTGCTCCAATCCTCACCAAACTTGGCACAAACACTGTTCAGGGGTCTGCCATGACAATAGCCACACCATGGGGCAGGGAACCTGGGTGCCACAGGGCGCACGGTTGCTCCAATCCTCACCAAACTTGGCACAAACACTGTTCAGGGGTCTGCCATGACAATAGTCACACCAGGGGCCACGGGTGCTTCCGTGAGTCTTATTCCATCCCTGAACATAACACATGAAATCCCCCAGTGCATTCCAATTGCAAACAACACAATAACATAAAGTCTTTGTGCCCAGAGGCATGGATCGAAGGAAAGTCAGAGCCACAAACCACCCACTGGACACTACAATAAAATATATGTAGGCCCGTATACAAATTCAGTGGGTTGAACTTGCAAAGGTTAAGAGCTGGATGTCTTTTTCTACCTGTTTAAAAACAGCTCTATTTTTTACTATGAAATTAGTCAAAAAATGGGACAATATTGCCATCAAGCGGCCAAATAGGTAAACTGAAGGCATCAATAAAAAAAGCTAATCTTTTTTATTCTTCTTTACATATTTATTGACTGTGTACATGTACTCAAAGTACTGTAATTAAGCAAAACATTTGAGTACTTTTTCCACCACTGCAAAAATGGAATAAAGACAAAAATAAGAATATAACAGGTATTTAGTTGAAGCAGAACATATTTTAAAGCAAAAGAAAATAATAATAATATGGTCCAAACTCCCTTGTGGTATTTGTCACTGTATATTTGCATATACAGTGACATATATATATAAATATATATATAAATATACATATATATATAAATATATATATATTATAACAGTTATATGTTCTCTGCATTTAACCCATCCTAAGTAACGGGAGCAGTGGACGCTACAGAGCCTCAGGGAGCAGTGGGCTCAGGGTCAAGGGGTCAAGCAGTGGACTCAGGGTCAAGTGTCTTGCTCAAGGACACTTTGACACATGGCTGAGGCCTGGACTCAAACCTGGGACCTCTGACTTCCCAGGCAGGCTCTATAACCAGGGAACATGGAATAGATTTATGTATATACGAGTACTGCACATGCTGTTTTTCTACAACTGTTGTCCTGTACCTCCATCAAATAAAATGAAATGTAATAAAATAAACTGGTGTTAAATAGCTGGTGGAAAAGAGAAGTAAACGGGCACTGATAAACACATCACAGTTGAGGTGAAGAAATCGTGAACTTATGAGGAAGAGAATCAAACTGATGGTGGAGGTTGAATGAACAAAAGTCAAATAGCCAGTTTGTCAAGAGAGAGAACTCTGTGTAAATCATGCTGTACAGAATGTCCATGTTGCAAGTGTGAAGCGTGTGAGGTTGCGTGACAAGGAAACAAATACATTTTCCAAAGGTTTCCCCTCTCTCTCTCTGTATCTTGTTCCATCTGTGAACATCAAGTTGAATATCTAGTTTTGGATAGACAATGGTCTAATTGTACAGTACAGTACTCAAGTTCTGTACTTAAGTACACTTTTTAGGTATTTTTACTTTAATGGAGTATTTCATTTTGACCAAGAAGTCTGTGCCCAATATATTACGGTCCCTTGCCTGCTTTTGGGTGCCGACCCACTGGTTGAGAAACAGTGCGGTAGAGCAAGGGTCTTCAATGTTTTTTTGTTTTGTTTTTGTTTGTTTTTTGGTGACCTTTTTCATCCCGCCGGGGAACTTGTTTTCAGCTTCACCCAGCTGAGTGCTGCCCACAGAGGAGCGCAGAGGATGAAGCAGTTCAAATCAAATCAAACTTTATTTATAGACTAGAAAAGTGCTCCTTGGAGCCAGGTCAGGTAGGTTATTGTTACCTCCTGGTGGCGCTATAATAGGCCAATGTGAAAAGGGTTGCTTCTTAGGCCATTCACGGCAATCGGACACTGCATTCATGATTTGAGGCATTTTGTTCCAAAAATGTGTTTTGCTAAATTAGACCTGCTGGTGGAGCTATAACAGGCCAATGTGAAAAGGGTGGCATTTCTTCCTTGGCCTGGTGGGAATATGCGTGCAAAATGTCACTGAAATTGCATGCTGCGTTCATGATTTGAGGCATTTTGTTCAAAACGAACCAATCCTGCAAACTTTGGAAGCCAATCTTAGGCAATCAGGTTGGAATATGGAAAATCGGACAGATCCGTGTTGATAACATGACTATAGAGATACTGTGTACCGATTTGTGTGATGTTTGGATAAATTCTGTAGGAGTACTATCAACATTTTTTGTTGTTGCACAAATCGGCCTCTGGTGGCGCTATAACAGGCCAATCTGAGGCCAGAGGTTCTGAATTGGCATCCAGAGAGTGTGTGTGCACAGTTTCGCAGTGACCGGGCCAACGGTGCTGGAGATCAGCTGCTTACAGGACACTTACGGGTCCATTTGTCAGCTACAATCAGCTTACATTTTGTCAGCTACAGTCAACACCACAGATTCATATGTTTTTATTTCGCTACATCAGCCTGTGTTTGTCCTTGGACTGTGTTCAAACTGTCAAGCTTTTGTTCAAGAGACTGGGGAGTGTGTGGGGGAGTATCTGTCTGCTCTCTCCCAATCATCTGCATGCGAGTAGGAGGCTGGAGCAGAGCTGGACGCTGGCTGCGTCCTGCTTACAGTCTGTAGGTCCTGCTCTGTGGGTCTAGGTCGGTTTGCGGAGTCGTGTACGAATAATTCTTATTATTAACTCATTAAGTCGTTCATTACCATACTGAACTTGATAAAATGTTAAGTACATTCAGATCCCAGCTGAAACCCTGCCTGAAATATCAACTATCCAAATGGACTGAAGATTAACTATTTAGGGTTTTCAGAAGAAAGATGGCCTCCAAAAGCTTTTCAACAGTGTCAGAAGAGGAACAGCAACAGATCTACCATGGACGCAGGCTGCTCGAAGCAATGCTGATGCCCAAAATGATGTTACACAGAACAGTGTTGCTTTTATGTCACTTTCAAGTCTCCCATCATCTTCAATAGGCTACAACCAACAGATACAGAACTGTTATATTAACACTGGACAGAGTAGCGGAGTATGCTTCCTTCCAGCAGCAAATCAACTGTAGATAAGAGCTGCAGACCACAGAATTAAAGTTAAGGTTTGTTTATTCATGCTCAAATAGCAGTTTACAAAAGGGAATATTTGCAGTGTCTATGATTAAAATGAAAAGATGATAAAAACACGCTGAATCACTACACTGTGTGAGAAAACTTAAAGCAGAAGCTAAATGTCCTCCCATCTCACCAGAGAATTTATATACAGGAGAGAAGGAATGTGAAGGGAGTATTATTGTGTGTGTGTGTGTGTGTGTGTGTGTGTGTGTGTGTGTGTGTGTGTGTGTGTGTGTGTGTGTGTGTGTGTGTGTGTGTGTGTGTGTGTGTGTGTGTGTGTGTGTGTGTGTGTATGTGTGTGTGTGTGTGTGTGTGTGTGTGTGTGTGTGTGTGTGTGTGTGTGTGTGTGTGTGCAGGGATGAGCTGTAGGGGGTGCTATGGGGGGTCCCTTAGTTCTGGCGCTGGCTGGGGGGCTGGGTGCTCCACATGCACGCGCGAGCACGCACAGACAAGACAAAGACAAGTTGTCTGATTATTTTAAGTACTTATGTGTGGGTGAGTCTATGTAAAGGGCTTTTATATAAAACTAAAAGGAAAATAAAATAATTAATTAATTGAAACAAAAATAAAAACAACAAATTAACAATGCAACTAAATAATAAGATATCATTACATTAAAAATCACATGTTGAATACAGTATTTCAACTAGCACTGAGCTGATTGGCTATGTGCACATGCGTGCACGTGCACGTGAAGTCAGAAAATATAGCCCCCCTAGTTCAAAAATCCACAGCTCATCACTGTGTGTGTGTGTGTGTGTGTGTGTTGTGTGTGTGTGTGTGTGTGTGTGTGTGTGTGTGTGTGTGTGTGTGTGTGTGTGTGTGTGTGTGTGTGTGTGTGTGTGTGTGTGTGTGTGTGTGTGTGTGTGTGTGTGTGTGTGTGTGTGTGTGAGTGAGAGAGGAGTTTAGTCTGTGTGTGTTTGATTAGCATAGTACCGGTACTATATAAGAGCATCATTTCATGGCAGTGGTGGAAAGTAACTAAGTACATTTACTTGGGACGGCAGTGGCTCAGGAGGTAGAGCGGCCGCTGGGAACCGGAAGGTAACTCCCCCAGAGATACTGTCGAAGTGTCCTTGACCTTGAGCAAGACACTCCCCAACCGTCAGTGAATGTGTGTGTGTGAATGGGTGAATGTAATGCACATTGTAAAGCGCTATATAAATGAACCATTCACAATTTCCTTGAGTACTAAGTGCAATCTTGAGGTACTTTTACTTTACTACTGTATGTTTTACTCCACTACAATTATTTGAAAACTTTAGTTCAAGTTACTTTGTAGATTTTTTTTATTTTGATAAAACATACATTAACCGATTACACCCAATTTTATACTTTGGCTATTCAAAAATAGCCCATCTAATAGCTCAAAACGTGAGTTGTGAGCTTGTAGATCGGCTGTTTTCGAAAAAGTTGGACACATTTAGAAAAATCTGAATACTTTGACGTTGGTACTCTAAAGCATCGTTTGTTGACAACATTTTTGTACTTTTACTCAAGTCAGATTTTAAATGCAGGCCTTATACTTGTATCAGAGTATTTTTTTTTCATGTGGTATTGCTACTTTTACTCCTTTTACTAGGGGTGCGTTTGGAAATACAGCACTGAGCGCACTGGCCAATACAAACTAATAGGCGAGTGCGCTCCGGTGCGCAATTTCCAAACGCACCCTATGTAAAACATGTGTGCACTTCTTCCACCACTGTTTCCTTGCATTTTAATGGGCTGCAGGACAGATCAGTCACCAGGCTAATCTGGGCCTGGCAGTTCCTATATAACAAATATTGTTGCCATCAGGCAGAAATCTCAAAACTCCATATTTCAACTTTTATTTCTTTTTGGAAATGAATGCCCTACTTTGGCATACAAGTTTTGGCAACAGTGAGTTACACACAAAAGGATCTGCTAGGGTATGCTCAAATAACTACATTGGATCTATTGGAACACAGGTTCTTTTTTCCATTTTCTGAAAAGTAACAGTTTTGGACATACAAGGTTCCCACCCGACAGTGATGGTATATGTATTAACTGGTTAAATGGTGCATATGAAACAGCCTACTGTATCACCTACTGTATCAGTTTGAAGAAGGAAGTAGTGCCAGATGCTTTTACAATTAGAACACTATCAGTTGGTAATACAACAGCTTCCATGTTATTTCTATTCATTTTATGGTTTATTTATCTCCCCTCATTCTCCATTCCAGAGGTCTTTCCTGCCCAACTACCAGTGAAGAAACAATTCTGCTGTGACCAGTGTGGGAATAACTTCTTCAGCAACAGTCATCTCAAACGTCACCAGAAAATTCATACAGGAGAGAAGCCCTACCGCTGTGACCAGTGTGGGGAAAAGTTCAGCCTAAGTAGTAATCTCAAACGTCACCAGAGAATTCATACAGGAGAGAAGCCCTACCACTGTGACCAGTGTGGTGGAAAGTTCAGCCAAAGTAGAAGTCTCAAACGTCACCAGAGAATTCATACAGGAGAGAAGCCCTACCCCTGGGCCCTGTGACCACTGTGGGGAAAAGTTCAGCAAAAGTAGTAGTCTCAAAATTCACCTGAGAATTCATACAGGAGAGAAGCCCTACCACTGTGACCACTGTGGGGAAAAGTTCAGCCAAAGTAGTATTCTCAAACAACACCAGAGAATTCATACAGGAGAGAAGCCCTACCACTGTGACCACTGTGGGGAAAAGTTCAGCCTAAGTAATAGTCTCAAACAACACGTGACCAGTGTGATAAATGGTTCAGCACTGACCATGGCCTCAGATCTCACCAGATAATTCATTCAGAAAACTACTACTTCTGTGACCAGTGTAAGAAATGGTTCAAACGCCACCGCTCCTTAAAGAAACACATTCAAGCAAGTCACACTTGAATGAACCGTGTAAGAAGGGTTTTAACCAACCAATATGATGCTTTAAAGCAGTGGTTCTCAAACCTTTTCACGTCAAGGACCCCCAAAATGATATGTATTTGGCGGACCCCCATCTCAAAATATTTTGTTCCAGGGACCCTCAGAAGCAAAGATTTGAGTTACAAATGTTTGCTTTAAAAAATAAATATTCAAAGATTTGCACACATTTTCAAAATTTTTCAAAAATGGCAGATCTACAAGCTCATAGCACGGCACTCTGTGCTGAGCTTGAATATCTGCTATTTTTGAATAGCCAAAGCATAAAATATGGATAAAGGGGCTCAAATGATTGTGACACTTTATTAACTAATTTTGCTGGGGACCCCCTGGTACCCCCTCACGGACCCCTTGGGGTCCCAGGACCCCACTTAGAGAACCAACGCTTTAAAGAACCATCAGAGAATTCACCCTGGAGAGAAGCCCTTCTGGGCTATTGTGAATAATGTGGGAACAGTTTTCAATGGAGGAAAAAATGTAAGTCTCTCCATGTGCATTGAGCTACACCGATTGGCTGATATATCATACAGTATATCTGCCGGTGAATTAAAAAAATTGTTTTATTTTGTATCTATCAAAAAGTTACTATTATTAACTATTATTTTGCTCACAGGTTAAATGTTCTCAAATAGCAACTTCAATTCAATTCAATCAGCTTTTTTATGATTAGAAAATGTTGCACATTTTGACCAAAGTATTGATTAAAACATCAGTAATTGGTGGTCTGGGACTCTACAAAATCGGGATCGGCATCAGACCCAAACATCTGGCATCGGTCGGGCTCTAGAGTGCATCTATACAGAAGGAACTGTGAGCCACGTTGAGGGAAAAGCTTCTCTGTAAATTCTCACCTCAAACAACGCCACACTGTAAACTACTTTGAGCAACGGACACACTCACTGATGCATCCTAACACCAGTGGTGTGTAAAGTAACATTTACTCAAGTACTGTACTTAAGAACACTTTTGAGGTGTTTTTACTTTACTGGAGTATTTCCCATTTTCAATCATTTTACTTCTACTCCACTACATCTCTGCTATTTTGCTCTCACCGCGTCGTCGTCTGTGTTGTTGATGGGACTGGGCAGCATGGCTCCCTCCATGGTGGTGCTCTTGAACACCCCTTTGATTTTACCCCCAATCCTGCTGATCCCGAACGTCTCGCCTCGTTTGGACGGGTTCCTGTGTGAGTCAACAATGGAGTCATGCTACTGTACGAGTCCAGCTTCAAACATCTACTATGAGTCCATTGCATTTGCATTGGAGACCATTCTTTCTTCAGCGGTATTTATAAGCAGTGGTTCTCAAACTTTCTCATTTCAAGGACCCCCAGTTTGGTGTGTATAAGGCCACGGACCCCCATAACTCTGACAGTGTGCAAATGGAACCAAATGGACCCGTAACAGGTTCATTTGGTTCCATTTGCACACTGTCAAGAGTTACAGACTCATAAGGGTCCATTTGGTTCCTAATTATCAGTCATTTTGATTGGGAACCCGTGGAACCCCCCCCCCCAAAGGACCCCTGGGGGTCCCCGACTCCCCGGACCCCATTTTGAGAACCACTGATTTAGTACAACCAAATGAGTATATTTCAAAGAAAGAAGCAAATCATTCCTTAGTTACATCTTCTGAAAGTTAACCCATTTTCAACCGTATCTTCATATATTTGGTCCCGATCACTCACTAATGCTCGTTATAACTTAAGGTGGCACCATTCCCGTCTACTCGCCAAGTCTCAGAATTGGGCTCTGGACAGGGCTCTGGACCAATGACATCGTCAACGGAGATTCCAAGCTAATAGAAACTGCAGCCTTACTGGTATAAGCACGCGGCAATAGAAGTCCTTAAATAAAACATTGTTTGAAATGACCAAACCTGCCTACCGGTGATGTCACTGGTAGGCAGCTTTCTGAACTGTCCACAGCCCTCCTCTGAGACACAGAGTGAGTAGACAGAAACGGTGCCATCTCATAACGAGCATTAGTAATGAGGTAAAACATCCAAACTGCTCCAATGTATACCTTGCTAGGTCATGCTGCAAAACCCATCCAACCATGTGTGTTCCTACCCGTTCCTCACCATGGTGCAGCAACAATGCATCAGTTGTGCAGCATGCATAAAGTAAAACAGTGCTATGATAGATAAAGATGGCCTTGTGATTTCAACTGTTATCGACTGTTCTTGCATGCAGAGTAAGACCGAATAATTATAAAGTACTTGTTACACCAAACAGACAAACTTGTGTGTGATCATTATGGGGTTCACTTTTTATTTTATTTTGACAACAACGGTGACATCGGTCTTCCTATTAAAAGGAAGCGTAAGTGATATTATTTATTATTTTGTTAAAAAGTAAAAGCTCCATATTCTGATGGTAATCATACTGTAGCTACAGAGTGTTTGTTCAGTAACAGGGGTCTCGCCCTCTCTCCAGCAGAAAATGCATTTTCAGGTCAGGATACCAATTGTATTCAATCAGTAGAGGAAACTCACACAGGATACAGGATAAACAAGTGAAATTGGGAGTGATGACAAAGAAATGAGCAGACAAAATTGGGACTGGAACACCATACAATTTAAGCTGATGATGAATGGGTACTCTCTCCTGACTGGCAGAAAATGGCAACCCACCTGAAAATGTATGTTCTGTTTACTAAAGAGTTGGAGAGACAAACTGAACAAACACTCCATACTGTCTGTAGCAAATAATTACTATCAGAATATATCACTTACAGCACTCAGTATTCAGTATTGTGTATGTCCAACTAGTTGACTGGAAATAACTCAAAGTTTAAACAGAGTTTATAGTTTATAGTTATAGTTTAGCGATGATGAGTCTTTTTTA
The DNA here is from genome assembly GCF_963280865.1 of Gymnoscopelus braueri. Classification (NCBI taxonomy): domain Eukaryota; kingdom Metazoa; phylum Chordata; class Actinopteri; order Myctophiformes; family Myctophidae; genus Gymnoscopelus; species Gymnoscopelus braueri. The sequence continues at coordinate 33,359,255 of NC_137609.1, forward strand.
GCATAACTGTGCTTTCTTCTAGCGTAACAGCCAACATCTTATGAAAGCTTTCTCAAGACATCTCAGGTTTCACTCTGCTTCATTTCTCAAGCAAACACTTGGTGTTCCAATACAGATATATGCATATTTTGCATGCAGCAAACCAAAGTCCAGTCAGGCAGGTGACGTGGTGTCACATCATGCTGTAACCTACTCACCTCACGTCATCCATACTGAAGCTATTCCTGGAACAACACGCACAAGGACATGAATGCGGAGCTCACCGCAAAAATGCTGCACATTAGGGCTTGGGCGATATGACTTAAAGTCAATATCACCGTTATTTCAAACTTTTGCCTCGATATTGATTAATTAAAGATGATTTTATACACTTTTTTTAACACTTTTTACTTTGGGCTATCAGGAGTTTGTATGTTTAGTGGATATTTGGTTTTAATAATGAAATGACAGCTTGTTGGGTAATAGGTTCCACGATCGGTCAAGTACGTGAAGAGTGATGTGTGCATAAAAGGTTATGGGTATGACAGCAGGGAACACCCACCGGTTAATTCTGGAGTTCCTTATTGGAGATTCAACTCCTCTTAGCAGGTGTCTGAAATACTGCACAAACACAGACAAAGTAATACAGAAGTAAGACAGAGGTAGCTAACTTGTAGTTCAGCTATTTTGGCCGAATGTTCGCCCGAGAATAGGGTCATAGAATAGGGATTTTAAGAGCATGCCTGATACCAGTCTCACCTCGTCACTTCGACAGAACATGGGTGTGAACACTCTCTCCAGCAGGGACAGGACGTAGGCCTGGAACAGACAGGGCACGGTCTGCAGCTTGACCACCTCGCTGTATGGACCCTCAGCAACTGACAACACAGAGATGCTCCGCTTATATCTGACAAACATAAGCTCAGAACTTTACGTCATGGTTCATTATAAATGATTATAATACACATACATTTTAAATTGGAACTCAAATTAAAAAGAATATCATACAAAAACATTTGTGTAAGTGAGTGGCTGACATTATTAGTTTGTTCTACATTTCTGTCTGCTAATGTTTGACAAATGGTTAGTTAATGGAAAGTGTGGAGCTACCAAAACAGCATTGTTTTTCAATTTCTCCTCACAACTTCACACATTCCCTGCCATTGACGTAAAATTTTTAGGTACTTTTACTTCACTGGAATATTTTCTATACTTTTACTTCTACTCCACTACAGCTCAGAGGCAAATATTATACTTTTACTCCACTACAGTTATTTGAAAACTTTAGTTACTAGTTACGTATATTTTGATTATTATTACGAAACATACATTACCCACTTCAGCCCGTATACATTTCGGCCATTTGAAAATAGACAATTTACAAGCTCACTGCGTCGCATCATGACGTATATTGTGAGCTTGTAGATCTGCTATTTTCAAAAGACTTTTATACAATTTATACATTTGAAAACTTGTGAAATGGGACATTCTGCATTATGAGTAGTTAATACTTTTGGTACTTTAAGTCCATTTTTATACCAATACTTTTGTACTTTTACTCAAGTTAATTTTGAATTCCGGACTTTTACGTAACAGAGTATTTCTACATTGATACTTTTATTTAAGTAAAAAATGTGAGTACTTTTTCCACCACTGTTTATTGACAATACAAAACAGAGATAGCCTACGAACAAATAAGAGAAGTCATTATTACACAGACAGTAGTCTACCAGTAGTCCATGAGCCAGAGCCCCAAAATTGAGCAATTATTATCGAAAGAGTGGGCAAAACCAAACCTATATTAAATTGTTCGGAGGGTCAATACGAGTAAATAAATGTATGATAACCTCACCACAGGAGCAGCTTTTTCATGGTTATCACACATTTTGTAATTTTCCCCATACGTACACGACAGGTCAAAAAATGACAAAATTTTAAAAAGAGTTATCATAATGAAACTTTCTGAGTTGATTACTTACATGAAGACGATGATTTATCGTATTACAAGTTTTGTCAAATTGTATATTTAAATATGCAAATTAGGCATTTAGTCCATGAGCCAGAGCCCCAAAATTGAGCCAGATATTGAATATTCCCTCGTTAAAAACCATTGACTCCAACATCTTAACAAAATGAAATAAGTATGTTGACTCTGGCTTTGTCCAATGTTGATTCTGGAAAGTTATGCAAATTTGGGCATATTTTCCTTGCCTAATTTGCATATTTAAATATACAATTTGAGAAAACTTGTAATACGATAAATCATCGTCTTCATGTAAGTAATCAACTCAGAAAGTTTCATTATGATAACTCTTTTTAAAATGTTGTCATTTTTTGACCTGTCGTGTACGTATGGGGAAAATTACAAAATGTGTGATAACCATGAAAAAGCTGCTCCTGTGGTGAGGTTATCATACATTTATTTACTCGTATTGACCCTCCGAACAATTTAATATAGGTTTGGTTTTGCCCACTCTTTCGATAATAATTGCTCAATTTTGGGGCTCTGGCTCATGGACTACAGGGGGAATCTTCTAAGAGAAAACATTAAACGAGCACAAATGGACAGTTTGTTGCAACTTATTTTTTTGAGTTACAAATGCTTTTAATGTGCTGTTTTATTTCATCAAAAACTATAATTAATTAATAACTGGCTGCATTTGGGTTGTATGTGACATTTTGTTAAAATAATTATCCTTTCAGGTTCAGCAAATCAACATCCACGTCAACTTTCCAGTATGGCATTCAAACTAAAGGCATAGAAATTGACGCGTATGTATCTGCTAAATATAAAATGACTAGTCTAGCAGCAAAGATTAACTGATATTTTAGGTTTCTTTTTTTTTCTTTGGAAAATGGGACACCAAGTTATTGAAAGTGTGATATATTTCATGGATAGGTAGCGTAGTAGGATATTAATCATAGACTGATATTAATACATTTTATTTTGAAAAACCAAGCCCGTCAGTGTATCGTTGCTGCTGGCTGCCTGTGTTGCCATGTCCGTTTATTATAAGGGACCTTTGGCTTGATTTTGTTTTTTGCTTGTAAATTTGGTTAGTTCCAGTTTTTTTTTGGCTTGTTTCTAAAGTGTAGTTGCTTATTTGGGCTTGTGTCCTAATGTTGTTAAAACCTATTTTCTCAGACATTTTCAAGTTAAAGTATTTTTCCGCGGACCCCCATCTGAAAAGATGTTATGCCAGGGACTCCCCATACAAGATTTGTGTTGTTAAAATGTGTAAAAAAAATATTATAATTTTTTTCACATTTTCTTCAAGAACAAACAAAAGAATAGCAGATGCAAAGCATTGTGAGCTTGTAGATCTGCTATTTTCAAATAGTCAATGTATATGTTTAATAATAATAATGATAAACTTTATTTGTATAGCACCTTTCATGACATCAAATGCAGCCCAAAGTGCTTTACATAAAAAAGATGGGAAAAAAATAGATCGATAAAAGAAAAATAACACAATATTAAACAATTAAAGGACGAAGGTCTCGCTTCTTTTGGGCTTGATTTCATAGCTTGTTTCTCTCGCAACATCTGGCAACACTGCCTGTGCTCTGCTAGCATCTTGGTCTGTTCTGTCCTGTCATCATCTCATCGGACAACTACCAGAATGCCTGGATTTGAATATGGCGATTGTGAGGTGAATTCAGTTCACGTTATTTTTTCATAAACTAAAGCAAAAAATAAAAACAGGATCAACGAGGTTGCATTCTGTGGAAATAATTAACACGATTTAGTATTAGCTAACCCTGAAACATGACTGGAGTCATCAGTCATGACGAAACTTCAACCTGGTGTTTGCACTTTCTCCATTTACAGCCCGTACATCTACTAAACGTTCAGATGTCAAATATAAAGTGCTTAACCCATGGCCACGGATGTTACAATTAACTTACGGTGGGTATAAATACCCGTATCTTCCGTATTGTTCAATAAGAAGCATTTTAATCCGATCGGTGGACATTTCCTCATAGTTGTAATGGATCAGTGTACAATACACATCCCAACCGATAGGGTTGCGTGCTTGAAAGTATATCGAGAAAATTCGGAGAAAATGGCCACCGACCGGATTAAAATGCTTGTTATAGAACAATATGGAGGATACGGATACTTCGGAGGGCCCGTGCATAATTGTAACATCCGTGGCCATGGGTTATGCACTTTTATATTTGAAATATGAACGTTAATGTAAATGTGCGGGCTGTAAATGGAGGAAGTGCAAACACCAGGTTGAAGTTCAGCCGTGACGGACGAGCGTCGTGTGATCCATGGCTAAGCGTTATCCAATGTTGTGCAACCTAAGCTATATAACTCTTAACTATTTGTAGAGTGGTTAAAGCAAGCCTTTGTTTGGTGCTTTTATGTCTTTAATAATGTCACTCTGTGCCTGTGGGATTTGATTTATGTTGCTAATCAGCTAGCCGGGGGGTGGCTATAGAGGCTTCTCTTCGCGACACTTGTGCACGCTTAGCGGCAAACAGCTGATACCGCAGGGTTGCCATGTCCGCTTATTATAAGTGACTTTTCTGTGAAGTTGTTTGTACATTATTGGTGGTTGCGTTTTTTTGGGCTTGTTTCACAATTTTGTAATTATTTGAACCAGTGGTTCTTAAATATTTTCATGTAATTGAGCCCCAAATTAACATGTAGTTGTCCCTATAACCCACATCTGAAAATGTTTTGTGCCAGGGAGCCCCGCATACCAGATTTGTGTTGTGTTGTCCAAATATTCCATATTTTATTTCAAGATTTCTTTTGAAAATAGCAGATCTACAATTAAACTCACAACGCGTTGGCTATTTTCAATAAAGGCCTAAGGCCTTAGTCGCTTCTTTTGGGCTTGTTTTCCTAGACCTGGTTGCTTATTTCTCTCGCAGAATCTGGCAAAACTGGCTGATCCGCTGTGGGCGGAAGCAGAGAGATAAGCAACAACCACTAGCGCATCGTCCTAGAATTAAATGAGAATACTTATTTGATGGTTAATAATCGTTAAGAAATGAGCCGTAAAGACAAAAGACTGAGGATCGATTTCAGCCCCGGACACGTGGAGGTGGTGGAGGTAATGTAGACATGATGATGAAGATGATGATGATGAGGAAGAGAAACCATGTCCTTAAAACACCGATTCGCAAGATAGATAACAAGCAGTGGTGGTGGTGGTAAAAGTACTCACATTTCTTACTTAAATAAAAGCATCAATACTGCAATGCAGAAATACTCTGTTACAAGTAAAAGTCCAGTATTTAAAATTGACTTGAGTAAAAGTACAAAAGTATTGGTATCAAAATATACTCCAAAAGTAGAAAGCACTCATTCATTATGCAGAATATGTCCCGTTTTACAAGTTTTCAAATGGAAAATACCAGATCTTCAAGCTCAGCTCATCGCAAGACACGGAACCAGTATATTATCAACACAGTGTTATGGTTCTGGGAGAGTGTGTTATATTATTACTGTTGTTTTATGGTTGTTTAATTCATTAATTAAAACATTTGCCCGCACAGCATCGGCCAGGCCCAGTCAAAATTAGTTAAGTAAAGATAGAACGAGATTCACGGATTCGCCGGATTCGCAACAGATTCACTCTTACGGCCTCAATAGCTATTGAACAAACCCATCCTAAATCACAAAAAACGTATTGTTCTTATCCTGATTTGATAAAAAACTAACTACAACATGCTATGAACCCCAGAAGGCTAACCTCCGAGTGTATGAGATTATAATAGCTTTGCGGGCAGCAGACGGCAAGCGGAGCGGTTAGGGACCGTCTCCAAAGTGCAACACCCAAAGTGAAAATATTCAATAACTTTACTTATATGCAAAGTATCATCACCAAATTTACACCACATATCAATGGTGCACACATGATTGCACTACAACATTTATTTACTAAAATAAATAATTTAATTAATTTTGGTGAATTTTAAAGAGGAACTTTGCTCAATAGCGTACCACTTATGAAGTGTAGGACCATGAAAATCCCTATTAATACTAAGGGGCTCCCCCATGTCATACTACAGCAATTAGTTTGTTACATTTTCAATTTGTTTAATTTTGGTGAATTTCTATGTGCAAATTTGGTCGATAGCTTAACACTTATGAGGTGTAGGACCATGAAATTCTATTTTCACCTCTAGGGGGGTCCACCAGGTCAAACTACAGCAATTAGTTTGGTAGAATTTCATTACGTTTACCGAGATGCACAGAAATACACAGTAGTATGCTGAAAAACAGACATACAGTCAGCCCCGAAGGCCCCCTCCCCTCTTTACCCCCCCACTACCCCCCCCACCCCCCCATGCCCAGAAATATAAGGAAACATGTACAAACACAGACACCTCCTTCCCTCCTCCTATCTCTCCTATCCACCCTTCTCCCCCTCTCATCCTCAACCCCCCCATCCACATACACACAGGCACGCGCACGCACACACACGTAGGCACACACACACGTGCACGCACGCACGCAGGCACGCACACACACACACACACACACACACACACACACACACACACACACACACACACACACACACACACACACACACACACACACACACACACACACACACACACACACACACACACACACACAGACTGTGGCCCCAAATGACCCCTCATACAGAAATTATACATTGTATCACCTGTGCCCACCCAATGCTCCAGCTATCCAATCACAATAGATCTGGTACACTTTCTCGCATACTCCATATCCAATCAGAATAGCTAGGGTACACTTTCTCGCACTCTCTCTCCCACCTACTCATCACATGGGCATAGAATAAGTCAAAGTAAAGAAATCCACCAGAATTTATATCATTTCAGCCTTCAACATGCAGAAGAGATTTAGTGTTGTAGTGGCTCTCCAGCTAGAACAATATGAAGAGCGTCAAAAATGAAATAAAGATCATAAAAACCTTGTCTGATTATCATTTGAATCAAATATACCCAAAATTAAATAAACTGGTTTATTTATGAATTTAAACTAAATCAGTAAAAACGCCTAGCTCTCTCAGTGTTTAATGTGATATAGTAACGCATAAATGCAAGTATTTGCCATATATATGATATGAATTGTTTGGGATTGAGATAAAGTCAATGTATGATGATCATTTGTTAAGTTAAAATTCATATTAGTATTGTTTTTTAAAACAAATATCCCCCGGGTCAAAATGACCCGCGAACAGAACCAGTGTTCGAACCAGAGTTGAATCCGAACAGAACTTGAGGGTTAACACTTATGGGATGTAGGACCATGAAACTCCTTATCACCACTAGGGGACTCCCCAGAGTAATACTACAGCAATTAGTTTGATAAAATTTCATTTAGTTTAATTTGGGTGAATTTGTACGTGGAATTTTGCTCAATAGTTTACCACTTATGGGATGTAGGACCATGAAACTCCTTATCACCACTAGGGGACTCCCCAGAGTCATACTACAGCGATTAGTTTGGTAAAATGTACTTTCGTTTAATTTTGGTGAATTTCTATGTGGAACTTTACTCAATAGCTCAACACTCATGAGATGTAGGACCATGAAACTCCTTATAACAACTAGAGGACTCCCCAGAGTCATACTACAGCAATTAGTTTGGTAAAATTTACTTTCGTTTAATTTTGACTAATTTTTACATGGTATTTTGCTCAATAGCTCACCACTTATGGGATGTAGGACCATGAAACTCCTTATCACCATTAGGGGACTCCCCAGAGTCATACTACAGCAATTAGTTTGGTAACATTTCAATTCGTTTAATTTTGGTGAATTCTTATGTAATCTAGTGATTTTTATGTGGAACTTTGCTCAATAGCTTAACAATAATGAGATGTAGGACCATGAAACTCCTTATCACCACTAGGGGACTCCCCAGAGTCATACTACAGCAATTAGTTCGGTCAAATTTCATTTCGTTTAATTTTGGTGAATTTTTATGTAATCTAGTGATTTTTATGTGGAACTTTGCTCAATAGCTTAACACTTATGAGATGTAGGACCATGAAACTCCTTATCACCACTAGGGGACTCCCCAGAGTCATACTACAGCAATTAGTTTGGTAAAATTTCATTTCGTTTAATTTTGGTGAATTTTCAAGTGCAATTTTGCTCAATAGCTTAAAACCTATAGGATGTAGGACCATGAAACTCCTTATCACCACTAGGGGACTCCCCAGAGTCATACTACAGCAATTAGTTCGGTCAAATTTCATTTCGTTTAATTTTGGTGAATTTTCAAGTGCAATTTTGCTCAATAGCTTAAAACCTATAGGATGTAGGACCATGAAACTCCATATCACCTTCTAGGGGGCTCCCCAGAGTCATACTACAGCAATTAGTTCGGTCAAATTTCATTTCGTTTAATTTTGGTGAATTTTTATGTAATCTAGTGATTTTTATGTGGAACTTTGCTCAATAGCTTAACACTTATGAGATGTAGGACCATGAAACTCCTTATCACCACTAGGGGACTCCCCAGAGTCATACTACAGCAATTAGTTTGGTCAAATTTCATTTCGTTTAATTTTGGTGAATTTTTATGTACTCTAGTGATTTTTATGTGGAACTTTGCTCAATAGCTTAACACTTATGAGATGTAGGACCATGAAACTCCTTATCACCACTAGGGGACTCCCCAGAGTCATACTACAGCAATTAGTTTGGTAAAATTTCATTTCGTTTAATTTTGGTGAATTTTCAAGTGCAATTTTGCTCAATAGCTTAAAACCTATAGGATGTAGGACCATGAAACTCCTTATCACCACTAGGGGACTCCCCAGAGTCATACTACAGCAATTAGTTCGGTCAAATTTCATTTCGTTTAATTTTGGTGAATTTTCAAGTGCAATTTTGCTCAATAGCTCACCACTTATGGGATGTAGGACCATGAAACTCCATATCACCTCTAGGGGACTCCCCAGAGTCATACTACAGCAATTAGTTCGGTCAAATTTCATTTCGTTTAATTTTGGTGAATTCTTATGTAATCTAGTGATTTTTATGTGGAACTTTGCTCAATAGCTTAACAATAATGAGATGTAGGACCATGAAACTCCTTATCACCACTAGGGGACTCCCCAGAGTCATACTACAGCAATTAGTTTGGTCAAATTTCATTTCGTTTAATTTTGGTGAATTTTTATGTAATCTAGTGATTTTTATGTGGAACTTTGCTCAATAGCTTAACACTTATGAGATGTAGGACCATGAAACTCCTTATCACCACTAGGGGACTCCCCAGAGTCATACTACAGCAATTAGTTTGGTAAATTTTCATTTCGTTTAATTTTGGTGAATTTTCAAGTGCAATTTTGCTCAATAGCTTAAAACCTATAGGATGTAGGACCATGAAACTCCATATCACCTTCTAGGGGGCTCCCCAGAGTCATACTACAGCAATTAGTTCGGTCAAATTTCATTTCGTTTAATTTTGGTGAATTTTTATGTAATCTAGTGATTTTTATGTGGAACTTTGCTCAATAGCTTAACACTTATGAGATGTAGGACCATGAAACTCCTTATCACCACTAGGGGACTCCCCAGAGTCATACTACAGCAATTAGTTTGGTAAAATTTCATTTCGTTTAATTTTGGTGAATTTTCAAGTGCAATTTTGCTCAATAGCTTAAAACCTATAGGATGTAGGACCATGAAACTCCTTATCACCACTAAGGGACTCCCCAGAGTCATACTACAGCAATTAGTTCGGTCAAATTTCATTTCGTTTAATTTTGGTGAATTTTCAAGTGCAATTTTGCTCAATAGCTTAAAACCTATAGGATGTAGGACCATGAAACTCCATATCATCTCTAGGGGGTTCCCCAGAGTCATACTACAGCAATTAGTTCGGTCAAATTTCATTTTGTTTAATTTTGGTGAATTTTTATGTAATCTAGTGATTTTTATGTGGAACTTTGCTCAATAGCTTAACACTTATGAGATGTAGGACCATGAAACTCCTTATCACCACTAGGGGACTCCCCAGAGTCATACTACAGCAATCAGTTTGGTAAAATTTCATTTCGTTTAATTTTGGTGAATTTTCAAGTGCAATTTTGCTCAATAGCTTAAAACCTATAGGATGTAGGACCATGAAACTCCTTATCACCACTAGGGGACTCCCCAGAGTCATACTACAGCAATTAGTTTGGTCAAATTTCATTTCGTTTAATTTTGGTGAATTTTTATGTAATCTAGTGATTTTTATGTGGAACTTTGCTCAATAGCTTAACACTTATGAGATGTAGGACCATGAAACTCCTTATCACCACTAGGGGACTCCCCAGAGTCATACTACAGCAATTAGTTCGGTCAAATTTCATTTTGTTTAATTTTGGTGAATTTTTATGTAATCTAGTGATTTTTATGTGGAACTTTGCTCAATAATACTTATGAGATGTAGGACCATGAAACTCCTTATCACCACTAGGGGACTCCCCAGAGTCATACTACAGCAATTAGTTTGGTAAAATTTCATTTCGTTTAATTTTGGTGAATTTTCAAGTGCAATTTTGCTCAATAGCTTAAAACCTATAGGATGTAGGACCATGAAACTCCTTATCACCACTAGGGGACTCCCCAGAGTCATACTACAGCAATTAGTTCGGTCAAATTTCATTTCGTTTAATTTTGGTGAATTTTCAAGTGCAATTTTGCTCAATAGCTTAAAACCTATAGGATGTAGGACCATGAAACTCCATATCACCTCTAGGGGGCTCCCCAGAGTCATACTACAGCAATTAGTTCGGTCAAATTTCATTTCGTTTAATTTTGGTGAATTTTTATGTAATCTAGTGATTTTTATGTGGAACTTTGCTCAATAGCTTAACACTTATGAGATGTAGGACCATGAAACTCCTTATCACCACTAGGGGACTCCCCAGAGTCATACTACAGCAATTAGTTCGGTCAAATTTCATTTCGTTTAATTTTGGTGAATTTTTATGTAATCTAGTGATTTTTATGTGGAACTTTGCTCAATAGCTTAACACTTATGAGATGTAGGATCATGACACTCCTTATCACCACTAGGGGACTCCCCAGAGTCATACTACAGCAATTAGTTCGGTCAAATTTCATTTTGTTTAATTTTGGTGAATTTTTATGTAATCTAGTGATTTTTATGTGGAACTTTGCTCAATAGCTTAACACTTATGAGATGTAGGACCATGAAACTCCTTATCACCACTAGGGGACTCCCCAGAGTCATACTACAGCAATTAGTTCGGTCAAATTTCATTTCGTTTAATTTTGGTGAATTTTCAAGTGCAATTTTGCTCAATAGCTTAAAACCTATAGGATGTAGGACCATGAAACTCCTTATCACCACTAGGGGACTCCCCAGAGTCATACTACAGCAATTAGTTCGGTCAAATTTCATTTCGTTTAATTTTGGTGAATTTTCAAGTGCAATTTTGCTCAATAGCTTAAAACCTATAGGATGTAGGACCATGAAACTCCATATCACCTCTAGGGGGCTCCCCAGAGTCATACTACAGCAATTAGTTCGGTCAAATTTCATTTCGTTTAATTTTGGTGAATTTTTATGTAATCTAGTGATTTTTATGTGGAACTTTGCTCAATAGCTTAACACTTATGAGATGTAGGACCATGAAACTCCTTATCACCACTAGGGGACTCCCCAGAGTCATACTACAGCAATTAGTTCGGTCAAATTTCATTTCGTTTAATTTTGGTGAATTTTCAAGTGCAATTTTGCTCAATAGCTTAAAACCTATAGGATGTAGGACCATGAAACTCCTTATCACCACTAGGGGACTCCCCAGAGTCATACTACAGCAATTAGTTCGGTCAAATTTCATTTCGTTTAATTTTGGTGAATTTTCAAGTGCAATTTTGCTCAATAGCTTAAAACCTATAGGATGTAGGACCATGAAACTCCATATCACCTCTAGGGGGCTCCCCAGAGTCATACTACAGCAATTAGTTCGGTCAAATTTCATTTCGTTTAAATTTGGTGAATTTTTATGTAATCTAGTGATTTTTATGTGGAACTTTGCTCAATAGCTTAACACTTATGAGATGTAGGACCATGAAACTCCTTATCACCACTAGGGGACTCCCCAGAGTCATACTACAGCAATTAGTTCGGTCAAATTTCATTTCGTTTAATTTTGGTGAATTTTTATGTAATCTAGTGATTTTTATGTGGAACTTTGCTCAATAGCTTAACACTTATGAGATGTAGGACCATGAAACTCCTTATCACCACTAGGGGACTCCCCAGAGTCATACTACAGCAATTAGTTCGGTCAAATTTCATTTTGTTTAATTTTGGTGAATTTTTATGTAATCTAGTGATTTTTATGTGGAACTTTGCTCAATAGCTTAACACTTATGAGATGTAGGACCATGAAACTCCTTATCACCACTAGGGGACTCCCCAGAGTCATACTACAGCAATTAGTTTGGTAAATTTTCATTTCGTTTAATTTTGGTGAATTTTCAAGTGCAATTTTGCTCAATAGCTTAAAACCTATAGGATGTAGGACCATGAAACTCCTTATCACCACTAGGGGACTCCCCAGAGTCATACTACAGCAATTAGTTCGGTAAAATTTCATTTCGTTTAATTTTGGTGAATTTTCAAGTGCAATTTTGCTCAATAGCTTAAAACCTACCGCCCTAATCTGAGTTCCCAGAAGCTCCGCTCAACCCCTTCTGACCTGCTACCTGAGGTGATCAGAAGGATTATGAGATCAGACTTCAGCAGCATCTCTTGCAGAAGGTATATTAATATAACAGGTTTAACACGCATGCATGTACGCACTCCTATACTGTTTTTACGATGCTGGAGGTTCTTTCCATGACAATGTTTAAGGCCGTTTATGGAGCAATCTATGCTTGCTGAACCAAAGAGTTGTACTTTGACCCTGGATTTGAGTAATAAAGTTGGTAGGCATGAAAGAAATGTTGTCATGTTGATTGTTGTTGATTATGAAATTGCTTGACAGAGCAGGTTAACACATTTTGGTTTGACGTTATAAAAAGTCTTTGCTTACTGCTTACATAGCAGTCTTGTAAATGTATGTAAATAGTTGATCTACAGGATACTATATAAAAGCTCACAGTGCATACCTGGAAATTATGTGTTTTTCCTTGTTTAAGCCTTGTGGGCTGTTTACATTCATTCACTTTAATACGTTAGGGAACCGTGCTTTAGATTACTGGGTCCTAATAGGATCCCATCTAATGCATTTAGATTAATAACGCTAATCTAGTCAATGTTATACTAATTTCATAATAAAATTGTAAACATAGTGTAATGTTGCATAGTCATATTAAGAAAATTGCTAACCCGCTCATAAGGTAAGTTCATATTGGAAAGAAAATGTCATCAGTATCTAAGTCAGGGTTATGTTGGTATCATATATCATGGTGAGTAGCATGTCATGATACTGACCCATATTAAGTACTGTCGCCATTGGGCATCCATACCATATTCATAAATAACATGTAGTACCATACACAGACATAAAAGGTTAGCAGGGCCAGCCAGGCAGTACCTTATATGTATGGCATTACACCAGGAGCCTGATCAGAGGTGGGGGTCACCCAAAGTAACAAAATCTGTATGGTAACGGAGGGTCAATATACGTACTTTGAAACATGAAAGCCTTTTCAGATGAGAAAGATGATCTAAGAGACTAAGTCCATGTTTATGATGTCTACAAATGCATCTGTTACCATGGCACAATCATGTCACCTGTTTTAATTTACACAAAGTATCAAAGACATTTGTTCTAAATAAAGGTCATGTTTAGTCAATATTGGCCTTGGGTCTATTACTCTCTGAATCTGTCCTGAAGTTCTTATCTTGCCATAATTCAATTATTCAACCTAAATGAATGTGCACCACACTATATAAACCAAATCAGATGTATTAGAGTTGTGCTGTAATATTAGTAATGAAAAGGTATAGGGTGAGTAATGATAAAAAATAAGTTACAGTAAGGTGTAATAATCATGTAACAACAGGTTTCGTGTAATAAGACAATACCGACATCACTCTGACTCATATGGCAACGGGTTTTGTTGCCTTGACAGATGGAGGGACGGACGGACAGACAGACAGACAAGATCTAGAGGTTTTCATAATAAACAAGGACCCTTCCCCTTAATCTCTCTTCTCCTCCTCATCCCTTGGTGTTGGTCTGTGTCACATCAGTGCAATTGTAACTAACACTGGGCTGACTCAGGTGCACGTCCCCAGTAAGGCCTGCAACTAACTCCACTTCCAGGGACCCGTTCCCCAGAGTTTCTGTGTGTATGTTCAGAAGATGTTGACCATTATCAAGAGGTGGAAAAAGAATAGCAGGCCATGTTAGCACAAGACAGTCAGTAATCCTCATGTCCCTATATGACATGGGGAACTTCGCCTGTCTTCTCTCAATGTGCTATGCAAGCACTCTTTTACTCATGACAAGCAGATGTATGGATGGATGTATAAATGAAGGCACTGCAGGCCAAAAATACATATACAAGTAATTCTACATTGGACATTTAAGTTTAAATAAGACTTAGATGCCATTCGATGCCATTGGGTAGATAATGCACTTGGGGATAACCATACATCACTGAGGCCTTGTGGACATTAGCTACTCAGAGAGAGCAAGGTCTTGATACCACAAAAGATGTTCGACAAGAAGAGGACTAGGGATATAGAGGACTTGGGATATAGAACAGAATGACCCTGTTAGTGAATAACAATAATGCTTAGAAACAAATCATAACATAACATAGTCATTTATGTTGCCATGGTAATATTTATAAGCTCTTATATGACATTAATGGTTAGTGCAGACCGCAAATGCGCACATGAAATTTTACCAAACTAATTGCTGTAGTATGACTCTGGGGAGTCCCCTAGTGGTGATAAGGAGTTTCATGGTCCTACATCTCATAAGTGTTAAGCTATTGAGCAAAGTTCCACATAAAAATCACTAGATTACATAAAAATTCACCAAAATTAAACGAAATGAAATTTGACCGAACTAATTGCTGTAGTATGACTCTGGGGAGCCCCCTAGTGGTGATAAGGAGTTTCATGGTCCTACATCTCATAAGTGTTAAGCTATTGAGCAAAGTTCCACATAAAAATCACTAGATTACATAACAATTCACCAAAATTAAACTAAATGAAATTTGACCGAACTAATTGCTGTAGTATGACTCTGGGGAGTCCCCTAGTGGTGATAAGGAGTTTCATGGTCCTACATCTCATAAGTGTTAAGCTATTGAGCAAAGTTCCACATAAAAATCACTAGATTACATAAAAATTCACCAAAATTAAACGAAATGAAATTTGACCGAACTAATTGCTGTAGTATGACTCTGGGGAGCCCCCTAGAGGTGATATGGAGTTTCATGGTCCTACATCCTATAGGTTTTAAGCTATTGAGCAAAATTGCACTTGAAAATTCACCAAAATTAAACGAAATGAAATTTGGCCGAACTAATTGCTGTAGTATGACTCTGGGGAGTCCCCTAGTGGTGATAAGGAGTTTCATGGTCCTACATCCTATAGGTTTTAAGCTATTGAGCAAAATTGCACTTGAAAATTCACCAAAATTAAACAAAATGAAATTTTACCAAACTAATTGCTATAGTATGACTCTGGGGAGTCCCCTAGTGGTGATAAGGAGTTTCATGGTCCTACATCTCATAAGTGTTAAGCTATTGAGCAAAGTTCCACATAAAAATCACTAGATTACATAAAAATTCACCAAAATTAAACGAAATGAAATTTGACCGAACTAATTGCTGTAGTATGACTCTGGGGAGTCCCCTAGTGGTGATAAGGAGTTTCATGGTCCTACATCTCATAAGTGTTAAGCTATTGAGCAAAGTTCCACATAAAAATCACTAGATTACATAAAAATTCACCAAAATTAAACGAAATGAAATTTGACCGAACTAATTGCTGTAGTATGACTCTGGGGAGTCCCCTAGTGGTGATAAGGAGTTTCATGGTCCTACATCTCATAAGTGTTAAGCTATTGAGCAAAGTTCCACATAAAAATCACTAGATTACATAAAAATTCACCAAAATTAAACAAAATGAAATTTGACCGAACTAATTGCTGTAGTATGACTCTGGGGAGCCCCCTAGAAGGTGATATGGAGTTTCATGGTCCTACATCCTATAGGTTTTAAGCTATTGAGCAAAATTGCACTTGAAAATTCACCAAAATTAAACTAAATGAAATTTGACCGAACTAATTGCTGTAGTATGACTCTGGGGAGTCCCCTAGTGGTGATAAGGAGTTTCATGGTCCTACATCCTATAGGTTTTAAGCTATTGAGCAAAATTGCACTTGAAAATTCACCAAAATTAAACGAAATGAAATTTTACCAAACTAATTGCTGTAGTATGACTCTGGGGAGTCCCCTAGTGGTGATAAGGAGTTTCATGGTCCTACATCTCATAAGTGTTAAGCTATTGAGCAAAGTTCCACATAAAAATCACTAGATTACATAAAAATTCACCAAAATTAAACGAAATGAAATTTGACCGAACTAATTGCTGTAGTATGACTCTGGGGAGTCCCCTAGTGGTGATAAGGAGTTTCATGGTCCTACATCTCATAAGTGTTAAGCTATTGAGCAAAGTTCCACATAAAAATCACTAGATTACATAAAAATTCACCAAAATTAAACGAAATGAAATTTGACCGAACTAATTGCTGTAGTATGACTCTGGGGAGCCCCCTAGTGGTGATAAGGAGTTTCATGGTCCTACATCTCATAAGTGTTTAGCTATTGAGCAAAGTTCCACATAAAAATCAATAGATTACATAAAAATTCACCAAAATTAAACAAATTGAAATTTTACCAAACTAATTGCTGTAGTATGACTCTGGGGAGCCCCCTAGTGGTGATAAGGAGTTTCATGGTCCTACATCTCATAAGTGTTAAGCTATTGAGCAAAGTTCCACATAAAAATCACTAGATTACATAAAAATTCACCAAAATTAAACGAAATGAAATTTGACCGAACTAATTGCTGTAGTATGACTCTGGGGAGCCCCCTAGTGGTGATAAGGAGTTTCATGGTCCTACATCTCATAAGTGTTTAGCTATTGAGCAAAGTTCCACATAAAAATCACTAGATTACATAAAAATTCACCAAAATTAAACGAAATGAAATTTGACCGAACTAATTGCTGTAGTATGACTCTGGGGAGTCCCCTAGTGGTGATAAGGAGTTTCATGGTCCTACATCCTATAGGTTTTAAGCTATTGAGCAAAATTGCACTTGAAAATTCACCAAAATTAAACGAAATGAAATTTTACCAAACTAATTGCTGTAGTATGACTCTGGGGAGTCCCCTAGTGGTGATAAGGAGTTTCATGGTCCTACATCTCATAAGTGTTAAGCTATTGAGCAAAGTTCCACATAAAAATCACTAGATTACATAACAATTCACCAAAATTAAACGAAATGAAATTTGACCGAACTAATTGCTGTAGTATGACTCTGGGGAGTCCCCTAGTGGTGATAAGGAGTTTCATGGTCCTACATCTCATAAGTGTTAAGCTATTGAGCAAAGTTCCACATAAAAATCACTAGATTACATAAAAATTCACCAAAATTAAACGAAATGAAATTTGACCGAACTAATTGCTGTAGTATGACTCTGGGGAGCCCCCTAGAGGTGATATGGAGTTTCATGGTCCTACATCCTATAGGTTTTAAGCTATTGAGCAAAATTGCACTTGAAAATTCACCAAAATTAAACGAAATGAAATTTGACCGAACTAATTGCTGTAGTATGACTCTGGGGAGTCCCCTAGTGGTGATAAGGAGTTTCATGGTCCTACATCCTATAGGTTTTAAGCTATTGAGCAAAATTGCACTTGAAAATTCACCAAAATTAAACGAAATGAAATTTTACCAAACTAATTGCTGTAGTATGACTCTGGGGAGTCCCCTAGTGGTGATAAGGAGTTTCATGGTCCTACATCTCATAAGTGTTAAGCTATTGAGCAAAGTTCCACATAAAAATCACTAGATTACATAAAAATTCACCAAAATTAAACGAAATGAAATTTGACCGAACTAATTACTGTAGTATGACTCTGGGGAGTCCCCTAGTGGTGATAAGGAGTTTCATGGTCCTACATCTCATAAGTGTTAAGCTATTGAGCAAAGTTCCACATAAAAATCACTAGATTACATAAAAATTCACCAAAATTAAACGAAATGAAATTTGACCGAACTAATTGCTGTAGTATGACTCTGGGGAGCCCCCTAGTGGTGATAAGGAGTTTCATGGTCCTACATCTCATAAGTGTTTAGCTATTGAGCAAAGTTCCACATAAAAATCAATAGATTACATAAAAATTCACCAAAATTAAACAAATTGAAATTTTACCAAACTAATTGCTGTAGTATGACTCTGGGGAGCCCCCTAGTGGTGATAAGGAGTTTCATGGTCCTACACCTCATAAGAGTTGAGCCATTGAGCAAAATTCCACATAAAAATTCACCAAAATTAAACGAAATGAAATTTGACCGAACTAATTGCTGTAGTATGACTCTGGGGAGTCCCCTAGTGGTGATAAGGAGTTTCATGGTCCTACATCCTATAGGTTTTAAGCTATTGAGCAAAATTGCACTTGAAAATTCACCAAAATTAAACGAAATGAAATTTGACCGAACTAATTGCTGTAGTATGACTCTGGGGAGTCCCCTAGTGGTGATAAGGAGTTTCATGGTCCTACATCCTATAGGTTTTAAGCTATTGAGCAAAATTGCACTTGAAAATTCACCAAAATTAAACGAAATGAAATTTTACCAAACTAATTGCTGTAGTATGACTCTGGGGAGTCCCCTAGTGGTGATAAGGAGTTTCATGGTCCTACATCTCATAAGTGTTAAGCTATTGAGCAAAGTTCCACATAAAAATCACTAGATTACATAAAAATTCACCAAAATTAAACGAAATGAAATTTGACCGAACTAATTGCTGTAGTATGACTCTGGGGAGTCCCCTAGTGGTGATAAGGAGTTTCATGGTCCTACATCTCATAAGTGTTAAGCTATTGAGCAAAGTTCCACATAAAAATCACTAGATTACATAAAAATTCACCAAAATTAAACGAAATGAAATTTGACCGAACTAATTGCTGTAGTATGACTCTGGGGAGCCCCCTAGTGGTGATAAGGAGTTTCATGGTCCTACATCTCATAAGTGTTTAGCTATTGAGCAAAGTTCCACATAAAAATCACTAGATTACATAAAAATTCACCAAAATTAAACGAAATGAAATTTGACCGAACTAATTGCTGTAGTATGACTCTGGGGAGTCCCCTAGTGGTGATAAGGAGTTTCATGGTCCTACATCCTATAGGTTTTAAGCTATTGAGCAAAATTGCACTTGAAAATTCACCAAAATTAAACGAAATGAAATTTTACCAAACTAATTGCTGTAGTATGACTCTGGGGAGTCCCCTAGTGGTGATAAGGAGTTTCATGGTCCTACATCTCATAAGTGTTAAGCTATTGAGCAAAGTTCCACATAAAAATCACTAGATTACATAACAATTCACCAAAATTAAACGAAATGAAATTTGACCGAACTAATTGCTGTAGTATGACTCTGGGGAGTCCCCTAGTGGTGATAAGGAGTTTCATGGTCCTACATCTCATAAGTGTTAAGCTATTGAGCAAAGTTCCACATAAAAATCACTAGATTACATAAAAATTCACCAAAATTAAACGAAATGAAATTTGACCGAACTAATTGCTGTAGTATGACTCTGGGGAGCCCCCTAGAGGTGATATGGAGTTTCATGGTCCTACATCCTATAGGTTTTAAGCTATTGAGCAAAATTGCACTTGAAAATTCACCAAAATTAAACGAAATGAAATTTGACCGAACTAATTGCTGTAGTATGACTCTGGGGAGTCCCCTAGTGGTGATAAGGAGTTTCATGGTCCTACATCCTATAGGTTTTAAGCTATTGAGCAAAATTGCACTTGAAAATTCACCAAAATTAAACGAAATGAAATTTTACCAAACTAATTGCTGTAGTATGACTCTGGGGAGTCCCCTAGTGGTGATAAGGAGTTTCATGGTCCTACATCTCATAAGTGTTAAGCTATTGAGCAAAGTTCCACATAAAAATCACTAGATTACATAAAAATTCACCAAAATTAAACGAAATGAAATTTGACCGAACTAATTACTGTAGTATGACTCTGGGGAGTCCCCTAGTGGTGATAAGGAGTTTCATGGTCCTACATCTCATAAGTGTTAAGCTATTGAGCAAAGTTCCACATAAAAATCACTAGATTACATAAAAATTCACCAAAATTAAACGAAATGAAATTTGACCGAACTAATTGCTGTAGTATGACTCTGGGGAGTCCCCTAGTGGTGATAAGGAGTTTCATGGTCCTACATCTCATAAGTGTTAAGCTATTGAGCAAAGTTCCACATAAAAATCACTAGATTACATAAAAATTCACCAAAATTAAACGAAATGAAATTTGACCGAACTAATTGCTGTAGTATGACTCTGGGGAGCCCCCTAGTGGTGATAAGGAGTTTCATGGTCCTACATCTCATAAGTGTTTAGCTATTGAGCAAAGTTCCACATAAAAATCAATAGATTACATAAAAATTCACCAAAATTAAACAAATTGAAATTTTACCAAACTAATTGCTGTAGTATGACTCTGGGGAGCCCCCTAGTGGTGATAAGGAGTTTCATGGTCCTACATCTCATAAGTGTTAAGCTATTGAGCAAAGTTCCACATAAAAATCACTAGATTACATAAAAATTCACCAAAATTAAACGAAATGAAATTTGACCGAACTAATTGCTGTAGTATGACTCTGGGGAGCCCCCTAGTGGTGATAAGGAGTTTCATGGTCCTACATCTCATAAGTGTTTAGCTATTGAGCAAAGTTCCACATAAAAATCACTAGATTACATAAAAATTCACCAAAATTAAACGAAATGAAATTTGACCGAACTAATTGCTGTAGTATGACTCTGGGGAGTCCCCTAGTGGTGATAAGGAGTTTCATGGTCCTACATCCTATAGGTTTTAAGCTATTGAGCAAAATTGCACTTGAAAATTCACCAAAATTAAACGAAATGAAATTTTACCAAACTAATTGCTGTAGTATGACTCTGGGGAGTCCCCTAGTGGTGATAAGGAGTTTCATGGTCCTACATCTCATAAGTGTTAAGCTATTGAGCAAAGTTCCATATAAAAATCACTAGATTACATAACAATTCACCAAAATTAAACGAAATGAAATTTGACCGAACTAATTGCTGTAGTATGACTCTGGGGAGTCCCCTAGTGGTGATAAGGAGTTTCATGGTCCTACATCTCATAAGTGTTAAGCTATTGAGCAAAGTTCCACATAAAAATCACTAGATTACATAAAAATTCACCAAAATTAAACGAAATGAAATTTGACCGAACTGATTGCTGTAGTATGACTCTGGGGAGCCCCCTAGAGGTGATATGGAGTTTCATGGTCCTACATCCTATAGGTTTTAAGCTATTGAGCAAAATTGCACTTGAAAATTCACCAAAATTAAACGAAATGAAATTTGACCGAACTAATTGCTGTAGTATGACTCTGGGGAGTCCCCTAGTGGTGATAAGGAGTTTCATGGTCCTACATCCTATAGGTTTTAAGCTATTGAGCAAAATTGCACTTGAAAATTCACCAAAATTAAACGAAATGAAATTTGACCGAACTAATTACTGTAGTATGACTCTGGGGAGTCCCCTAGTGGTGATAAGGAGTTTCATGGTCCTACATCTCATAAGTGTTAAGCTATTGAGCAAAGTTCCACATAAAAATCACTAGATTACATAAAAATTCACCAAAATTAAACGAAATGAAATTTGACCGAACTAATTGCTGTAGTATGACTCTGGGGAGTCCCCTAGTGGTGATAAGGAGTTTCATGGTCCTACATCTCATAAGTGTTAAGCTATTGAGCAAAGTTCCACATAAAAATCACTAGATTACATAAAAATTCACCAAAATTAAACGAAATGAAATTTGACCGAACTAATTGCTGTAGTATGACTCTGGGGAGCCCCCTAGTGGTGATAAGGAGTTTCATGGTCCTACATCTCATAAGTGTTTAGCTATTGAGCAAAGTTCCACATAAAAATCAATAGATTACATAAAAATTCACCAAAATTAAACAAATTGAAATTTTACCAAACTAATTGCTGTAGTATGACTCTGGGGAGCCCCCTAGTGGTGATAAGGAGTTTCATGGTCCTACACCTCATAAGAGTTGAGCCATTGAGCAAAATTCCACATAAAAATTCACCAAAATTAAACGAAATGAAATTTGACCGAACTAATTGCTGTAGTATGACTCTGGGGAGTCCCCTAGTGGTGATAAGGAGTTTCATGGTCCTACATCCTATAGGTTTTAAGCTATTGAGCAAAATTGCACTTGAAAATTCACCAAAATTAAACAAAATGAAATTTTACCAAACTAATTGCTGTAGTATGACTCTGGGGAGTCCCCTAGTGGTGATAAGGAGTTTCATGGTCCTACATCTCATAAGTGTTAAGCTATTGAGCAAAGTTCCACATAAAAATCACTAGAGTACATAAAAATTCACCAAAATTAAACGAAATGAAATTTGACCGAACTAATTGCTGTAGTATGACTCTGGGGAGCCCCCTAGTGGTGATAAGGAGTTTCATGGTCCTACATCTCATAAGTGTTTAGCTATTGAGCAAAGTTCCACATAAAAATCACTAGATTACATAAAAAATCACCAAAATTAAACGAAATGAAATTTGACCGAACTAATTGCTGTAGTATGACTCTGGGGAGCCCCCTAGTGGTGATAAGGAGTTTCATGGTCCTACATCTCATAAGTGTTTAGCTATTGAGCAAAGTTCCACATAAAAATCAATAGATTACATAAAGATTCACCAAAATTAAACAAATTGAAATTTTACCAAACTAATTGCTGTAGTATGACTCTGGGGAGCCCCCTAGTGGTGATAAGGAGTTTCATGGTCCTACATCTCATAAGTGTTTAGCTATTGAGCAAAGTTCCACATAAAAATCAATAGATTACATAAAGATTCACCAAAATTAAACAAATTGAAATTTTACCAAACTAATTGCTGTAGTATGACTCTGGGGAGCCCCCTAGTGGTGATAAGGAGTTTCATGGTCCTACATCTCATAAGTGTTTAGCTATTGAGCAAAGTTCCACATAAAAATCAATAGATTACATAAAGATTCACCAAAATTAAACAAATTGAAATTTTACCAAACTAATTGCTGTAGTATGACCTGGGAGAGCCCCCTAGTGGTGATATGGATTTTCATGGTCCTACATCTCATAAGTGTTTAGCTATTGAGCAAAGTTCCACATAAAAATCAATAGATTACATAAAGATTCACCAAAATTAAACAAATTGAAATTTTACCAAACTAATTGCTGTAGTATGACTCTGAGGAGCCCCCTAGAGGTGATATGGAGTTATATGGTCCTACATCCTATAGGTTTTAAGCTATTGAGCAAAATTGCACTATAAAATTCACCAAAATTAAACGAAATGAAATTTGACCGAACTAATTGCTGTAGTATGACTCTGGGGAGCCCCCTAGTGGTGATATGGAGTTTCAGGGTTCTACATCCCATAAGTGTTAAGCTATTGAGCAAAATTCCTCATAAAAATCACTAAATTACATAAGAATTCACCAAAATTAAAAAATAAAAAAAAACGTACCAAACTAATTGCTGTAGTATGACTCTGTGGAGCCCCCTAGTGGTGGAATAGAATTTCATGGTCCTACTTCTCATAAGTGTTAAGCTATTGACCAAAATTGCACATAAAAATTCACCAAAATTGAACAAATTGAAAATGTAACAAACTAATTGCTGTAGTATGACATCGGGGAGCCCCTTAGTATTCATAGGGATTTTCATGATCCTACACTTCATAAATGGTAAGCTATTGAGCAAAATTCCTCTTAAAAATTCACCAAAAGTAATTAAATCATTTATTTTATTAAATAAATGTTGTAGTACAACCATAAGTGTGCCATCGATGTGTGGTGTAAATTTGGTGATGATACTTTGCCTATAAATAAAGTTATTGATTTTTTTCACTTTGGGTGTTGCACTTTGTAGACGGTCCCTAGCGAATCTGTTGCGAATCCGTGAATCTCGTTCTATCTTTACTCAACCGTCAAAATTGTATTCCAGCCGTACGCTGCTGGCTAAAGACCTGCCACAATTAAAATGGACAAAAAGCCAATAAAAAAAGAGAATACAATTATAAGCGTTCTGGCTAGGGCTGGTAGCACGTTATCTTTTGTGAGATCATCAATAAATGTCTTCTTGCATAACGTCGATGCAATGCCAGTAATTAATTACTTTGTTGATTTGGTGCTGAAATGTTGAAACATGCTGAAAAGTCATGAGTGAGTCATGTGTGTCAACAGTGTCACTAAAAGCCGAACCGAAGGACATTTATTGTAAAATAGTACCACTATTGGAAAACTGTTAATAAAGTAGGCCTACTCAATGAAAAAAAAATAATACATATATATATATATGCTTTAAACCACTGGTTATTATGAGCTACTTTCTGTTAATAAAATCCGTGCAGGTGATTATTTTTCTATGCAAGTGGGCCTGAGCTTATTAGCTTAATGTTTCTCATTGCTTAATTTGTTATTGTTTTTAAATGTGCAAATGAACATAAAAATAAAATAAAATCTTAACTTATATCTGACCGATTTGTCAAGTAAAATAAACTGGTCAAACCCATTTGTGTTTTACACCTCAGGGGCTGTAGTGTTTCAACCTTTTCTGTACAATCTTCAATTAAATGCAGTTCAAAATAGATAATCATATGAAAAAGGTGTGTACTTGGGCTACTTAAAACAATAAAAAAAGAAATGAGCCAGAGTACCAGCCCTGTGGAAGCAAGAGGTTTTGTTGGATCAGACAGGTGTTATCCTTTCTGCACGTCTGTTATATTAGTAACGTCAGCCACAGTGTTGGACAAAGAGGTATTTTGAGTCCAGTCTTAACCAATCATGTTCAAATACAGCTTGGGACTTTGGCTAGATAGTGTTATTGTTATGCTATGTTGAGGAATTGAATACAGGACTTTGTGTGTTATCCTTTTAGCCCAAATGTCTTGACTCTACCTCGTGCTGTTTACATTTCTGTCTAATAAAGTATTCAATCAGTCAACAGTGGTAAAAGTACACAGAAAAATCCTCACTGATAGTTTAACTCTGAGAGTGTACACAACCAAAAGACCCGTAGACTGGAGTTACAACAGGTCTCCGTTTTTATGAATGTTACACAGACGGACATCTTATCATGTCTATTGTCTACCCATATGGCCGTTCAGGATGCATTATCCCCCAGTCTATACATTCTGTCTGTCTGCCTTAGAGCCTAGAGGCAATGAATGGCTCACACAGAGTCACAAGACTGATTGGGCAAATGTGATTGAGTTAGACCGTGAGTGTGTGCTGCATCATTCTCTGTCCTGTTTTTCAATTGTTTGCTTGTAATGTTGATCACTTACAGAATTCAACGCTCACGATTCTACCAGTTGCCTTAGATTAGAATGTCATTGTAATGTCCGCAATTTAATTGTAAATCCACGTGTTTGTGTGGCGTGTCTCTCTCCAGGAGGATGTATCCATCCCGTGTCAAAGGGTTCTGGTGACTGGTGCCACGGGCCTGCTAGGCCGGGCCGTCTACAAGGAGTTCCACAACAACAACTGGCATACTCTCGGGACGGGCTACCAGCGTGCCCGACCCAGGTTTCTCCGCTGTAACTTGTTGGACGAGGATGCAGTCAAAGCTGTCATACAGGACTTCCAGGTAGGGTGTCTGTCTATGCCGTAACGTACTGGATAAAGATATCGTTAGGGGTGTCAAACAGGACACGTACGTGTGTGTGTGTGTTATTGCTGAACGATATTGCATTGTAAAAGATCGACATTGCGGTAGTTAATTTTTTTGCAATATGTTTTGCAAAAAAGCAGAAGTTACGTAATTTCACCAAACATATGCAGATCTGCATATCTAAACTTTATCATCTCCATTTGGATATAATTCATCACTAGCAATCATTATGGTGAGAGGGGAAATGCGTAAAGCGGTTATTTAATACTCTAGACACCTCTGACATACATGTTTGTTGACATACAGGACACCTCTATGAACAAAGAAGGTGCATGCAAGACCAATTACCAAAAGTCATTAAGTGTTATTTATCAGATATAATGTAATGTTTTTCTTTCAGATTAGTCATGAAAAATTTGAACCTTGCTCTTTTTCTTTCCCGTCAAGAGGTAAAAGTGTTTCAGTACAATGTGACTGATTGGACCAATCTGTGTTAGCTACATTGCATCCTTATTGCCCCTGTTGCATATGAGCATGTTGCAATGTCGATGTTGAAACAATATATTGTGCAGCCTGTGTATGTGTGTGTGCATGCGCACTTGCAAATGCCCATCTCTGAAACAAACTGGCCATTGCTACACCGATGCTGTAATGCCCGATTTATATTTGGTTGCACACCGGGTCACGCACCAAAAAAAAGGAATAATATAATAATATTTTCTGTCTCCATTTGTTTATCTCATTACCAGCAATTTACTTTATGACAGATGACCAGAATTCATCCTATGAATTCTATGCCAAATATGTAATGGGATTAGAAATGTTATTGCCTCCACCAAGGACATACAGTTTTTGCTACAGTGTCTGTCTGTTAGTAGGATATCTCAAACAATGAGCACATTTTCACAAAACATGGTCCTGGGCCCACGCTGGGCAAGGCCTAGCCGGTTGAGTGTCTAAACGGAAGTACCGGAATTTTTGCGGAAGTACCTCCCAAGGAAATGACGTTGACGCTTTACAAATCTGTTTACATTCTCTGTGAATGAAACGAGTGTTTTGATTGGTCGAAAAAGATAGTTTCCGGGGGAAATGCGTACGAAGGAAGTTCCGCCCCTATAGACACTCTCTGCTTTAGGTCGTGACCAGGCTTTTCTCTTCGCAGATGAGTAAGGCTGGGAACGAGGCTATCCTGGGCCAAGGAAGACGTGATGAACTTTTCATGCCGATTGGCCGAAAGGGACATGACCTTTTCACAAAAATGCATATAAGTTCTGAATAAATTAACCTAACAGCTTTGCTTTGAAAAAAGGTTTATTGTGGACCCAGGAAGAATTAATTAACTGGTCACACAGTTTCGTTGTCAACCTCCAGAGGCTAACCCCCTCTGCCATCTGTGCTCTTCTGGTTTTGATAAGTCATTTACAAAAAGGTATCTCTCGCTTTCTATTTCCATTGTAAATCTATCAGCCAGATGTGATTGTCCACTGTGCTGCAGAGAGGAGACCAGACGTGGTTGAACGACACACTGAGGCAGCTGTCAACCTTAACGTCCACGCCACGGGCACGCTTGCCAAGGAGGCAGGTGGGTAAAGCTCTTTCATGATCCCTCTCTCCCTTTTATTGCGTCTGTCTTGTTTTTGTAATTATCCTCTCTGAACATGGAATTAACCACTTCATACTTTGATAACTGGACTAAAATATATATTTTGTGTGTACGCACATAGCATCAAACCCTGGAATATTCCTGATCTACATCAGTACTGACTATGTGTTTGATGGCCGTAACCCCCCTTATGGAGAGGATGATGCACCAAACCCACTCAATATCTATGGCAAAAGCAAACTGGAGGGTGAGAGGGAGACACTCCGACACTGCCCAGGTAAATGTCTGCATATCTCTGCATTCCAAACAATGCTCTGTATCTAAACCATGTTGGTTCACCTGACTGTCAGTTTGTGTTCTACCGTGTATAGTACTACAGAATCAACATGGTATGGGGAAAAGCTAGTTAACCTGCTTACATCGACCAAGTAAAAATGTTGCCCCTTGTTTTGGAAATAACCAGGGTGTAAGTTCTAGAATTAGTTATTTAAATTTGTGGTTAATCAGTCCTAAGTGACTTATTTCCAAACATATAAACATCTACCCGCTAAGAGGAAACGTGCAAAAACACGCACATCCCAGACCTACTAGGCAGGGTGCTGGATCAAAAAAGGATTCACCTTGTAAGAACAATACAATCTGCACACCAAGTTAGCTCCATTTTGCAAAGATTTATTTGTAGAGTGAGTGAAGTTTCGAGCACCAAGCTCTTCCTCAGACTTCTGAGTTGAGTACAGAGTCGTCAGCTTACTTACATGCACTGTGACCCAGCACACCTGTTATCATTTATCATCAATTCAAAATTATATCTTACATTGACATACATATACACACATTTTTGCATTTACCAAAAAAAGATCACAAATGGAGTGTATACATAAAACACACTATTGCCTGACATTTCTTTTACAAATATCAATCACAGGGCCCTGAGCGCAGACGCTGATTGGCTTTTCCACTTTTTGATTTCTGCAAAACGCCCTCCCAGCGCTTGGGGCCAGACCTGTCTGCAGAAGACACATGATAATGTGAATTTACGCGACGGGGATGGTTTACCAGGCTAACATTCACATCCTGCTGCTATTATTCATTCTGTTTAAGGGTGCATTCTAGGGTTGAGATGATCACCAGTTACGACATCTCTGCCAATGTCAAGGTGATTGAGTGTACATGGCAGTCTCAGAGAAGTCTCTCTTTCTGATAGACAGCTTGTAGAGCTTGTAGCCAATTGTAGAAACACCTGCCAATAGGAAATAACATGGCATGTTAAAACGACTGGCGATTGATTTCGATGTCTTCATTTGTATGTGTGTGTGCGTGCGTGTGTAGGTGCAGCCATCCTTCGTGTACCTATCCTCTATGGAGAGGTGGAGCGTGTGTCAGAGAGTGCTGTGACGGTGTTGTGGGAGCGAGTCCAGGAGGGGGCAGCAGAGAGCTGCACACTGGACCACTGCCAGCAGAGGTTTCCAACTGATGTCAGAGATGTGGCTGCAGTCTGTAGGAAGCTAGCGGAGAGGCGGCTACAGGTGGCTGTTTGTCATTCGTCTGTGTCTCTGCCTGTTTCCCTGTCTTTAGCAAACTAGCCGAGGGAAGATTGCATGAACCTGTATTATCTGTCAGCATGTTCCTGCCTGTCTTAACACATTGGCTGCCAATTATTTCAGATTTTTAGCTGTTGCCTGCCAGAGATTTTTCATTGAAAAAAAAAAGTACTCAGGAGCCGAGATACAGAATTTTTTAGTTTTAAGTTAACAAGGAAGTGGATAGGAGTTTAAATCTTCGATAAATCATATCTCCTTGGTCTTTGGGTAAAAAAACAAGAAAAGAACAAAAAAAAAAGAACGCAGATCTGCGTCTTTGGCAGCCAGGCGAGAAATTAATTGGAACGCAGATATGCGTCTTTGGCAGCCAATGTGTTAAGTATATGATGCAACCAGCTGCAAATAAGTAAATAAAGATAAACAAGTGCCACCAACACAAATGCTCACAAATAGAAATAGCGACTGTCCATCACCGAGAAGCATAATAAGCATGCAGAAAATAAGTAAATAAAGATTTGCCTTCCTTTGATGCGAACTGTGAAGAACAATGTTTCAAACATTGCATCCTCCAAAAGTAAATATGTATTTAACTATGTAAGCCATACATGTATTGTATGGGCCTCATTAGCCTCGGACTTTGCCCCTCACGTTTTTTATGCGAGAGCTTCTGGGAACTCAGATTAGCCTCGGACAAGACTGACAGATTTTCTTCATCGATTTTGACATTTATATAATCTCTGTCGTTCTCGATCGACCACCTCCAATATACACAGAGCTCTGTGTTTAATGGCCTTACCTCTCCATTATGTACAAATATAAAGTGCTTACCCTCAAGCCACAGATGTTGCCCATCAAATTGGATCTTCATTTCAATTGTATTTATTTAAAGCCAAATCATAACAAAAGCCATCTCATGACACTTTACATATCTAGCTGGTCAAGAAGACCATACTCCTACCCAACAATTCCCCCATGAGCAAGCACTTGACGATGGCAGCAAGGAAAAACTCCTGGCTGCCGTCGAGGGACCGAGAGAGAACAATAATAAGCAGTTAAAGGTGTGTGTGAAGTCATCAGGAGATGGGCTCATGGTCCCAGGATAACCTGTGAAGAGCTAGTCAGATATTTTCTTGAGCTAGGTAGGAAATATTCAAGAATCAGCTGGAGCCAATGCACCCTGCTGCACATAAATATAGCGTGTATACTTAACATTAGTTGGCCACCAGTCTGTAAAACCCTGGTATCTAGCGAGTATCAAACCCTTTGTCATCAGTATGATGAAGCAACCGGATCTCACACAACTTAGTATACATTGCACGGACTGTCATTCTGTGCATAGCCGCCTCGCATCTCCTCCATTGACTAAACCATTTCGGAGGCGCGCAGTCTCAAGCGAACTGGAGCCATGTGAGGGACCACCGAGTGAGCTAAAGCGAACGAGTTGTCGTCCCGAATGTTGCAACGTTCGCTTGAGCCTGCTCAATTTGAGTTGTATACCGATAGGCACAGAATCGTAAATCATGTTGTGGGGACTGCTCTGCTTCCGGGTTGCAACCGGTTACGCCCACCGTGGGACTCGCTGTACATATGCATGGATTTTCTGGTTTTCTAGGCAGCTATGCACAGAATGACGTGCACTGTGTCCGTGCAATGTATACAAAGTTGTGTGAGATCAGGCTGGATAAAGAGACAGATTTTAAGACGAAGCTATCTGGGGAATGATACCACTGGTCCTTTGTTTCCTGGGTGACTTCCTGAAAGGGACATGGGTCTTTGTCGTATTCTTATCTCTCTCTCTCTCTCTAGGATCCATCTATCCGTGGAATTTTCCACTACTCGGCTAAAGAACAGATGACCAAATATGAGATGACCGTTGCCATTGCCCAGGCTTTCAACTTACCCAGTAATCATCTTATACCGGTAAGTGCACACCCCCTTACAGACTGCACACTATACTAATATACTGCACTGTATAAACAGTACACACTAGACAAACACCATTGCACACGCATTATTCATCATGCTACACACCGCTCTCCTCTGTTCAGTGCATGGTGTCTTATACAGTACCAGTGGTTCTAATCCATGAAGAGAACCTTATTAAACATATTATTTGTCTTGGCTTTTAAATAAAAAATGGTATGATAAACTGTTTTGATGATTCCTTGTATTTCTACCCCCTTGTGTCTTGCCTTGATCCCTGCCTCTTCAACGTTTCTCGTCTCTCCTCTCCATCCCCCACCTCTCCCCTCTCTAGCTGACGGAGCAGCCAGCAGGTGCAGGGGCCCAGCGGCCGCAAAACGCCCAGTTGGAGTGCTCCCGACTTGAGCTGCTAGGACTTAGTGTGCAGCCTCGACCCTTCCGGGCCGCCATCACTGACTGCCTCTGGCCTTTCCTCTCCGACAAACGCTGGAGACAGACGGTCTTTCATTGAGGGGGCGATAGCGAGAGGTGTGGGGAGAAGGAGAAGGGAACGTGGTAGGAGTGGATATTGCCATGGGAGGGTGTGATACCTGGTTTATACTTAGTCGCGTGCCAGTGTCGTGCAACGGAAATAGACGATCTGCTATTTCTGGTGCGCGACGCCTGCACACAACTATGTATAACTTACATTAGCCTTTATGTTGAGAGAGAGAGAGAGAGAGATATCGTTGTTACATTTTTCAAGAAAGAGATGTAGCCTGCAGAAAGTAGATGACCCACCATCTTCCATCTTCCACGGACCTAAGCCAATTGGTTTTGACCAATTGACTTCCCTTCACTTTCCTGGTCCTGTATCCACTGTGGACCTGGACCTGCTTTGTATCTGTTGTTAAGGTGCCCACACACTGTACGATATCGGCCGTCTCGGTGTCATAGCAGATGAAGTTTCCACATGGTAGCATAAACTTGGTCAAATCGTTCGTTGTAAGCATCTTGGGTCATTCAATGTGACCGGGTCGAAGGCGGCTGTCTACGAGCCATTGTAGGCTACAACGGACAGCCACCAACATTAAAGTAATAAAAGTAAAAGAAAGTTTGTATGTGTTGGAAACTGCTACCGTGTCTAACTGCTGGTAATAATAATATCAACAACAATAATAATAAAACTCCTTTGGGAGTATTTTTGTCACTATACATTTGCATTTACCTATAATTAATACAGCATCATGTGTCATGCTCAGGGACACATAGACTGGGCAGACCAGAGGGCGAACCGGTGGAACCCATGGCTGCCTCGTCTATGCAGATTCATGAAAAATGGCTGTAGATATTATCAGCTCCCTTTGGAGAATTGCCAACCCCATGTTGTCCTCTCCTGCCAAGTCGAGACCAAATATTCATCCTTTCTTTTTTTTTTCTCGAAATAAAACATTGCCCATGGTCAATTGGTCACATAATGTGACGGGTAGACTCAGTTCAACTCATGCATTCCGACAAGGTGGATAATCACAATGTTACCTTTTTCCCATGTGTGGAATGACCGTATAAGATGGCCAAAATCATGCAGTGTGAAAGCACCAGTTATTTTTTTGTGTTTGTACTTTGTTGGAGGTGAGCCTTTGCCTTGCAAAAGTATTCAGACAGCTTGAGTGTGATCATTTACTTGCACTTATTAGCATGAAACTTGCTGAGCATGTTCATGCTCCCTGGAGGTTGTACCCTACTGATTACACTGACTCCATGGCTTTAAACCAAAAGGCATTTTGTAGCCTTTTTTGTGGTACTTTACTTGAAAGCTTGATTCCGTTTTTTTCAATATGTGCTAATCCTTGAGAGAATATGAACATATGGTACCCCCCCATCCTGATGCAATGTTATGAGAGCTCCTGTTTCAAGGGGAGATAAGGAGACCAAGGGCTCTACATTGCGTTTATTTTAGAACCCTAGTCTCCTAAGTGATGGACAGGAAGTTTACACCTGTGCCACCTGAGCGATGCAGGATGGTGTTATTTGAGGTACAGAAGTGAAGATTTGGGGAATTGGTCAAGGTCTGAATACTATCGCAAGGCACTGCATTGCTTTTGATCGTATTCCCTTCTGTCGTTCTACTGTAGCACAGACACTGGATCATTGTATTGTCTAGCTGTCAGTATGTCTGCACTTGGCTCAAGTCGGCGCCTCCGGCGAAAACAAGCGCTCCCTTAACGCCTCGCCTCCTACGAAAACAATAATAGCCATCTGTACATAGAGACCGATGTTATTTTTACCCGCTTAGCGAAAGCTGCGGGTCTATGAAGAGGCAGACCTACGACTCATCATTCGACAAATTTGCATTCGACAGATTTGTTCAACAGATTTGCGTCATTGGCTGTCGTTTAAGCCAATGGGATACTTTCCCATACTCTGAACGGGCGGCCTCGTCCTCCCAAGCTATGGGACTATGCAGTCCTCCGAGCGCTAGCCGAATTTGGCTAATAGTTAGCTTGTATGATGTTACTAACTAACTGTTTTTAGCCAAGCGCGCTAATGTCCGCTCCCCATTAGTTATCGACGCAATTCGCGTTATTACTCTCGTAATTTTCATGTATTGTACATCCCAAAATAAAATGTATTAACCATGTTATGGTGCTGTAATGACTTTATATTTTCTCAACATAATACTGTCTTTCACACGGGCCTTGGAAAAGAGGATCACTTCCGCCATTTTCTTCTTCGTTGGTCTAAACAATGACACGGTTGCCAGATTTTGAGAGAAAAATAAGCAACCAGGTCAATGAAAACAAGCCCAAAGACTTAAGTGACTACATGAGCACTTTAAACCTATATGCATCGGCTATTTGATAATAGACGACTTGGCAATAGCCGATCTACAAGCTCACAACAAAATAATAACAAATAACAAGCAACTACCTACATTTACAAGCAACTTCACAGAAAACAAGGTCGCTTGTAATTAGTATACATGGCAACACTAGTACGAGTACTTTTCCCACCACTGTTGCTGTTTTTAACATGACTGCCCTGTTTACAAATGAATGAATACACACTACAACCAAGGTTACTGTAGCAACATTTTTCATGTAAGGTATGACGCTAAAATCAGCTGCATTTTATCAGAAAAAAGCAGATCTACAAGCTCACAACGCATCGCCGCCTTGTGAGCTTGTAGATCTGCTATTTTTTATTATGACGTTTTATTGAATACTTCATTTACAAAAGACATTAATGAAACCAAATGGACCCATTTGGGTTTTTCTTTCATGTAAGCCAGTAGTGAAAAGGGCAAACTTGCAGTTATGCATTACAACTCAAGCCTAGCTGTTTCAAACAGTGAAATCAAGTTGTGAGCTTCACTTTTATAAAGGGTTAGGGTTACATTGCAGTATTGATACTTTTACTTAAGTAAAACATTACAGTACTTTTTCCACCACTGTTGATGTTTTTAACATGACTGCCCTTACGCTACCTGTATTCTATGGACTCACTTCGTTTATTGTGAAAATAGTTTCTTTCTTTCATACATAAATGAATACTAACTGGTCACCACCGGTCTTTTGTCCAGGAACAATGCATACAACACTATCAACCAGTCCTCCTGGGTGTGTGTGTGTGTGTGTGTCTTCATTTTTGTTGTTCATACATTTCTAAGTGAAACACTGTAGTTTTGACTTGGGTAAGGGTAGGCTACATTATGAAGTAACTATATCAGCTGGTGAAAATAGCAGATCTGTGAGATTGTAGATCAATTATTTTCACTATCATTGATATTGTACACACACACACACACACACACACACACACACACACACACACTTTATATTGGTAGCCAACCAATGAACCTCTGTGGAGTTATTTTTGTTGCATTCGAATGGCTGAGATTTTATTTTAATGACAACTTTTACATTTTGTGCTGCACATTGGGGCAAAAATAGCCTGCCGCAAGCGGGTATATTATGACTTTGTCATTTCTTGTTCCAATATGGCAGTGAGACACCAATGGTCTTCTCAGCTGATCTCATCCCTCTTCAGTAGTGACAGTGATGTTACCAAACCAGGATGTGAATAAGTGAGAATGCTCTCAATGGTGCCCCCTGTAGAACGTGATCATAGCCGGGATGGGGAGCTGCACCTTCTTTAATCGGCGTAGGAAGTGAAGGTGCTGTTGGGCCTTCTTCATAACAGCCGTGGTGGTGTCTCTGGTGGGGTCAGCTCATCTGTCAGATCAATCCCCAGGAACTGGGTGCTGTGGACTGGACTCTCTCCACCTCAGAGCCATTGATGGTCAGTGGGAGATGGTGCTGGTAGTCTCGTGTAGCCAGACAACTATTCCACCATCTCTGAATGCTATATATATAAACCCATTAAGACCTGGAACGCATCTGTGTCTTTTTAGATTTCCTTGGCTATTCAAAAATAGCAGATATACAAGCTCATAGCGCGGCACTTGTGCCGCGCTATGAGCTTGTAGATCTGCTATTTTTGAAAAATCTTTAAACATTCTTTTTTAGAGAATTTTCAAAAAACTGTTAAGATTTAGAAAACCTTTTTAAGAATCGCCTCAGGTATTAATGGGTTAACAGCCCTGTTAAAACTGGTAACGCCCACCTATAGAACAAACATGGGTACAGTCTCCTTCTACAGCACTGCCCCCAACTGTGGAATGCCCCGACGCCATCCCTGACCCATTGACTGTACACGTGCGGTTTTACATTTCTGTCTAATCAAATATTCAATCAATCAATGTAGTATGACAGAAGCATTTGAAAATTGTGGGAGGCAATAGTCTGGCTCGTGAGACTACGGTGCCAGTGACCAGACCTCCTAAAGTCTATTACCATCTCCTTAGTCTTGTCGGTGTTGAAGGCAAGATTGTGTGTTGCGCACCATGATGCCAATTGCTCCACCTCTTTCCTGTACGCCGACTCATTGTTGCTGGTATTAAGGCCAACAAAGGTGGTATCATCCGCGAACTTGACATGGTTGGTGTTAAAACTGGCAGAGCAGTCATGTGTCAGTTGTATGAACAGGCTCAGTGCGCGCACGCTTGTGGTGATCCTGTGCTCGTTATGATCGTGTCAGATGTTATTTTGCCTACTCTTGACAGCGTGCCGACACTCTGTCGGAAAGTCCCAAGATCCACCTGCACATCCCTGCATCCACCCAGCAGCAACAGCTTTTCAATTAGCTGTTTTGGCAAGATTGTGTTAAATGCCGAGCTTAAGTCAATCAACAAGATCCTGGCGTAGGTGTTCTTTTTCTCCAGGTGTGAGAGTGTGAGGTAGCGCAGAGTGGAGATGGCATCCTCCGTGGACCACTTCTCCCTATAAGTGAACTGCAACGGGTCCAGATCAATCAAGAGGCATGATTTGATGTGTGTCAACACCATCTGCTCAAAACACACACATAGCTATGGGTGTCAGGGCTACTGGGCGCTAATGATTCATGGTGGATGGATTTGGCTTCTTGGGCAAAGGTATAATGGTGCATGCACTTTTTAGACAGGTGGGCACTCTGGCTTGACAGAGCGAGATGTTTGTTTGTGTGAAGACCTCTTTCAATTGCTCAGCACAGCCCTTCAGCACACAACCTGGGATAAGATCTGGACCAGCAGCCTTCTGTGGGTTACTCACTGATTATTTGTTATGTTTTGGTTATTTGAACCAACAACCCTGTGTTTATGAAACAGCAATTCATCTCCTGCATCACAGATACATGGACGATGTTTGTGACAATTAATTACATAGCTCCATAGGATACATCTTTGGATACATCTTTAAATAAAGTGGAACGTAAGTGTAACGATACATTTTTTAAGTGGAACACAAAATAATGACATTTTTGAAGTGGAACGACACATCTTTGAAGTGGAACGTGACATGTCTGAAGTGGAACTCAGCATGTTTGAACTGTAACGATACTGACATGACATTATAGGCAACTCTCCTATCAGGAGAAGGCACGCTCAACTCAAGGGGAAGTCTTGAGGTGTGGTCTCTTGCAGTTTAAGTGAGTGCAGGTATTCATAGTCACTATATATAGTCACTTGACTGATATGATACTGACATGCTGAGAGAAAGTGGGGCGGGTGTGCGTGCACACTTTCTGCATGGTGAAAAATCATTGTTTAATCAAAACATGCATTAATGTTCCTAACTGTTTATACTTTAATACGTAGTATATACTTTAATACTCCTTTATATGGACTTCCTGACAGAGAGGTGGCAGGCAGTCAGAGTAGGCAAAAAAACATCTGACACGATCATAATGAGTACAGGATCGCCACAGGGGTGCGTACTGAGCCTGAGTGAGAAAGTAAGTTCCAAAAGCTGGATTTGAACCAACAACCTGTGCTCAAATTGAAAGGTGCAATGAAATAGCAAACGTTTTGGTCAACAACCTTCGTCAGTGCTACATGAGTGGATCACAGACAGAAACGTTGCTATCAGCTCAGCTCAGGTGCTGAGGATCAGGGTCATCAAGGCCACTACTCATGACATCACCATGGCAATGGTGGGGCGTGGACATAACATTACAAATCAAAAAGGACCTTTTCAGAAAACTTGGGTCAGGATTTAGAAGGCGTTTTTAGAATCGGCCTCAGGTCTAAATCGGTTAAGGTGTGCCCTGGTTGTAAGTTGTTTGCATTGAAATTAATCATGTGTAAACTTTGGAATGTGTTAAGTCACGTGTGCAAGACTAATTGATTACATTGTGCACGTGTATGCAGTGGAACGTATAGCCCCTGACCCAGTGATAGCTGGGAAGTAAACTAAAATTGACGTTAAGCTTTTTCTTTCTCCTTTTTTTTTACTATGTTTTTTATGTGCAATATATTAAACTAATATAAATTGTAAGCAGAACTTCTGTAATAAACTCTTCACTCCTTGATTGTCATTCCATATGTTAGTAACCTGTAGTGGAGATATATTCAGTATACTGTGTGGTGTGGTGTGCACGCAGGCACGCACACACTGACACACACACACACAGTATCATACCCTCTCAGTATCATGGTGAGTATCAGGTCATTATCATGGATAGTATATGGTCAGTATCATGGATAGTATCAGGTCAGTATCATGGTGAGTATCAGGTCAGTATCATGGTCTGTATCATGGTGAGTATCAGGTCAGTATCATGGTGAGTATCAGTTCAGTATCATGGTGAGTATCAGGTCGGTATCATGTCAGTATCATGGTCAGTATTATGTCAGTATCCTTATTATAAAATGAAGAAACCTCTGTCTGTCTGGAACCGAGTTTTCTCCTCAGCCTGTCCTCTCTGGGAAGCCAGGTTTGCAGGCCTTGCTATGTCCAGGATGTGCATGCTGTGTCTGTACAATACATTGTTAAGATTTGTCGGTCAAATACTCTGCCAAGGTGTACTGTCTATTTAGAGCCAGAGAGCATTCAAGTTTACTATGTGCTTTTATTGTTTTGATCAAATGGGTTTCATAATTTTGTTTTTGTTGGGTTGGATTTATCAAGAAATTATGTCAATGTCCTGATTATTAGTAGGAGGGTCTAATGCTACTGTAGTCTTTGTGGTGTTCTCCTGATTGGGTAAAATTGGTGTCCCGGACTGAAAATGTATTTTCTGTTTACTAAAAAGCTGGAGAGATGGGGACTCCTTACTCAACCTTTTCTCAACATTTTCTGAGCACTGAACCCTATCTTATAAATCGAGGGAACAAAAGGAATACATGTTTTAATTGCAGTTAAAAGGGTACATATTTCTTGTTTTTCATACCAGTAACCTGTAAGCTGATTGTATGACGTTCTGCATAGTAGTGTATATTTGTATGTCCTCTTAAATGTCATCATGATTTGAGTGCACAGGGATCTCATATTAAACTAGAAAAAGTGCTCCTCGGAGCACAGGTCTCCGCCAGGTCAGGTACGTTATTGTGGCCTCCTGGTGGCGCTATAATAGGCCAATGTGAAAAGGGTGCCATTTATTCTTAGGCCTTTCACGGCAATCGAACACTGCATTCATGATTTGATGCATTTTGTTCCAAAAATGTGTTTTGCTAAATTAGACCTGCTGGTGGCGCTATAACAGGCCAATGTGAAAAGGGTGGCATTTCTTCCTCGGCCTAGTGGGAATGTGCGTGTGAAATTTCACGGAAATCGCAAGCTGCGAGTGTGTGCATAGTTTGAGGCATTTTGTTCAAAACGGACCAATCCTGCAAACTTTGGAAGCCAACCTTAGCCAATCAGGATGGAATATGGGAAATCTGACAGATCCGTGTTGATCACATGACTATAGAGATACTGTGTACCGATTTGCATGACGCTTGGATAAAATCTGTAGGAGTAATATAAAAAAATCACACCCAGTGTGAAGTGGGTGGTGTGGTCATCACAGTGGTCA
This sequence comes from Gymnoscopelus braueri, assembly GCF_963280865.1. Classification (NCBI taxonomy): domain Eukaryota; kingdom Metazoa; phylum Chordata; class Actinopteri; order Myctophiformes; family Myctophidae; genus Gymnoscopelus; species Gymnoscopelus braueri. The sequence continues at coordinate 33,398,602 of NC_137609.1, forward strand.
TCATAGTGATGGAAGCTCACTTCCAAAAAGCTGATTTTTGGAAGTGCATAATCCTATTTATAGGTTATTAATGTCATCATGTGTCTCGCTAGCCAATCACAGTGCTGAATAGAGTCAGCCAATCACAGTACAGGAAAGTGGGCCAATCACAGTGCAGGAAACTAATACTAATGAAGTGTCCCAACCCCACTTATAGGGGCGGCTACACCGCCCAAAAATGGGTTTTGCACAAATTGGCCTCCTGGTGGCGCTATAACAGGCCCATGTGAAAATTGAATTGGCATCCAGAGAGTGTGTGTGTGCTCAGTTTCGCAGCGACCGGGCAGAGGGTGCCTGAGATTAGCTGGTCGCACACGGACAGGACACACGGACAGGACACACGGACGGACGGACAGGGGGTAAAACATACTCTCTCGACATGCCTTTTGGGAGGCAGGACCTTGTATTGTGAATTGTACTTCCATGTACTTTTACCATGTCTTTCTAAATAAAGTATTCAATCAATCAATCAAAGGCTGCACATGGTCTATAGCATTTAAATATCTGAATATAGAGCTTAACTTTTTAACAAAATGTTATTTTGTATTTATTATTATTTTGTACAAAAACTTCACACACCATTTAACGGCATATGCTGTGTTATGAAGCACAACTTCTTGCTCTTAACAATATGCTCGTGTTGGCACACACAAAGCAAACAGTCTAGCTATTATTCCCATGTCAAGTTGAGCCACAATAAGTCATACAGTGACTCTTTGTTCCTTCGCAGTGTTGTTTACTTGCTCTTATTTCCAGTAAGTAGGCCAACTTCCTTGTCACGTGGTGGTTTCAACATCTGGATGTATAAAAGATCTGGAGTCAGTCCGCTGAGCTGACACACACACTGAGCTACAACCCCCCGAACACAGAGACAAGTTCTATCAGGCTAGAAATCATGACCATAGACGTAGTTCCCAACGGGAGGATAAACATAGTAGAACTGGAGCATTTCCTTAGAAACCCCCCATCTGACTTTGTGGTGGAGACGCACACGGACTGCTCTTATGTCGGAAGCAGTGAGAACTGCTTGGTGCTCATCGATGACTTCCAGTGCTGCAGAGGAAAAGTGGTTTTCCACAACTCCCTGGGACGGTAAGGACACAGTAAAATACTCAGTGTTCATTTAAATCAGAGTAAAATAGACCTAAATGGACCAATGCTTACAAACTAAGGATTTTGCATGCTGAGTAAGGTTTATTACAATATAGACTAGGCTGTTACTAACTTTCTGAGTCCGTCTGTCTTTTTGTTTTCCAACATAGAACAATTAAAATGCACAATTTGTGGGACTACACACGTGTCAGAAAGAGCCTGCTATCAAAGAGGATCTACATGCTGGTGTCTGCGTGTGAACAAACCCCTTTGACAAACAAAAAGGCGCCCAAAGCACCAAAAGGTAGGCAAATGTCTCCATTTCTTAACCTACAGCAATGGTTCCAAATGAGCACTCCGTGTGCAAATGTGCTGTTGCTCATTGTGTGCATCATAAAGTTTCTGTGGGTTGCTGACATTGTTAGATTGCTAGGTTCAAATGAAATATAACGGCACCCAATTATTATTACATTTTGTGTGTGTGTGTATTCCTCTGCATAGTGAGCACTTGCACTATTTTTGGGCCGGTTACAGGCAGTAGAAGCCAGTGAAGGCTGACTCACTGTCGTCGGTTTCCAAACATTTTTGCACTGGGTGGAGGAGGAAAAAACACGAAGGGCAGCACACAGACTCATCTTCTCTTCCATTCTGTCAGTACTGAAGCAGTTTGTGTTGTCCGTGGACGGGAGCGACCCCTTCATCAAGTGGGAGCTGGAGAGAGGACTCAACTGGACCATCTCTTCTGTTGCTGGGGAGAGCTACAGGGTCCATGTAAGCAGATGCAGACACTGTAAAATCGTAACTGTTCAAATGAAAGTGTTCGAATGAAACCAAATGGACCCTTACGGGTGTAAACACTGTCAGAGTTAAAGGTCTCTGTGGCCGCTCCATCAAATTCCATCATTCCATCATTCCGGTCAAGTCCATCACACAACATTTACAGTGGGTGACATCAGTGAGTGACTCACTCACTGATGTCATGCTCATTAAGTTGTACACCCAAACAATTACTTATTTTCTATCAAATACACACCCCATGAAGCCTTGAATTCATGGAGACTTTTTAGTTTTTGTCGCATTCCTAAGCCAATAATTTGATGACCGGCGGAGGTAGACTTGCATAAAAGCATCAAATTATTGGCTTAGGAATGTGACAAAAACAAAAACAAATCTCTTTGGTTGATCTACTCGTTTATAGTGTCCAACCCACTTATTTTTTTACCAGATGGATTTCGGGGAGGCATTGCAGACCTGGGCAAGAAGTCTCCATGTGCTAACAGACCGAGGGATTGTCAAACCAGTATTGAGAGACACAAGTTTCACCCTCAAATACTATTCCGATGCTCTTTTTGACTTCCCACACTGGTTCGGCTTTAGTAAACGGCAATTCAAGGTAAACATAGTCTAGCCTATATCCCAATTATTATAGCCTACTATTTCAAAGTAATTGTCTTATTATTAACTGTGGTGTACTGTGCGCCTAACCATATGTTTCTATACCCCACCCTGAAAGATGAGGCTGTCCTGAACTCTCATCAATGACTTCAGAGCAAGATGAAGCTATTTTGGAGTGGACTGTGTCTGCTTCCATAAGATTCCACCATTGAGGGGATCTTCTTGATAAACAGGACCTGGGGGCTGGTACCCTAGGCCTACAGAACAATGTCTCATCTGACCTCATTCCACTGTGAGGTCCATTTTATACTTGGCTTGGGATCCTACATTTCTTCAGTTTGGTGCATGGAGGCATTACTGAAGAATGGACAGTAGAATTAGATTCATATTCTGAATTTGAACATCGTCACTCTTTTATAACTGTTGTATGATGATTTGTATGGGATGTATTCATTTGTATTAATGTGTGGGACAGGACAGTTTAACACAATTTAACACAATTAATTAGAATTAGATTAATTATGGTCTTTATTGTGTCAAACTAAACTAAATGTTTTTATACAAAAATGAATGCCTTTTTTGCTTAATATTCAGAGATAACGGAGATATTCACAGATTCACATCCACCTAGTATCTTAGATGCAGGTTGGAAAGTTGCACTCCTGTCTTGAGAAAGGAAGATCCCGCACTACTCTTTGATTTGTTACAGTAGCACCACAATTTATTGACATTAATATTTCAATCCCTCTGGAATTTTCTCAAAAGTATTTTAAGCGATTCTTACTAACACGATCTTCAATAAATACTACTCTGTGCACAGGTGTGGGACAGTTATTATTCTGTAGGAGTGTCTATCAATAATTGACAATTGTGTAATACGATGTATTAATTCATTAGATATGACATTTCTGTTTACAAGTATTATTGTAAAGAGACATACTGATAAGTATGTGTCGTGGAGTCTCACATAGTCCTGTTTTTTCTTTTTCTTATGTGTGGACTAATGTGACAGACTGTACATATCCTGGTAGATTATTGAGAACCACTCCCACAGTAGAATAACTGTGACCCACACTTGTAAGAATTGTTTAACCACTTGGTGCTGTAAGTGATTAAAATAAAGTTTTTTGTTAAAAGGTTAAAGCTCAACATTCTGAAAGTAATCATTGCTTTAGTGTGTTCAGTAACAGGGGTCTCACTGTATCTTTTTTGTAAACAGAACACTGACTTTCAGCTCAGGAGACCAATTTAATCCAATCAGGAGAGAGAACCCCACAAAGGTGATTTATCAGCTGAAATTGGAAGTGATGAAACCAAAAGAAGTGCACACAAAATTGGAACTGAAACACTATAAAATTGAAGCTTGTGAATTGTTTCTCTGTCCTGATGGGATAACATTGGTGTACCACCTGAAATTGTATGTTCTGTTTACTTAAAGAGTATGATCAATAAAATGTGATGCTTTAGCTCAATAATAAATCATATAGCGGTCAATGGCAATTTAGTGGTTAAAAGACGTGGGAAATATAGTTGCTTATATTAAGCACAATTTATGTACTTTGTCTTACGCTTGCCAAAAAGTCACAGCGCAACACAGTCATACGGCAAAATATAAATAGCCATTCTATGCATGCACAGGACTAAGGCAGTGGTTTTCAACTTTTTTCATATCAAGGACCATTATTTATTCGGCATTTGAGCCACGGACCACCATTTGATGAGATTTAGCCTCTCTAAACTTAAATTGTGGAGGATTGATCGTCTAGTCAGTAAGAATACTCTGAAGATTCAAGGCCTTAAAAACAAGGCTCCAAACATCCCAAAACAAACTTGTAAGGCTACTTCTTGGCCTCAATCACAAAACCCATCTAACCCCTGCTCATTTTGCTAGGATTGGATGGCTTAGGGTTGAGGACAGAGTACAGCAACTTGCTATGGGCCTGGTCTTCAAGATACACCACAACATTGGGATCCCCCTGTATTTGTCAAAATACTTCCAAAATGTTAATGAAGTCCATGATCATAACGCCAGAGGCAGCTCCACAAATCATGTTCAACCCAGATTTGGCTCAACTAAGGGAATGAACTCATTCTCATGCTATTCATCAAAAATGTGGAATGCCCTACCAAAAGGAGTAAAGGAGTGTAAAACCCTACTCACTTTCAAAACTGCCCTAAAGATACACCTTCAGGAGGCTGCAATTTGAAAATGGCCCCTGTCTAAGTCTTAACCTACCCCCCCTACCCCCCCCCCTTCATTTTCTTCTTTTGTATATATTTTTGTCACTCTTCATACCAGTAACCTGAAAGCTGATTGTATGACATTCTGTATAGTAGTGTGTATATCTGTCTGCCTCTTATATGTCATCATGATTTGTGTGCATGGGGTTCTCATCTTAAACAAGCTCAATGCTTAATGAGTCTCCCAGTTTAGTAGACCTTGTATTGTGAATTTGTACTTCCATGTACTGTGATTCTCATGTCTTACTAAATAAAAGTACATCAATCAATCAATCAATCATATATTTTAAAAGATATTTTTGCTATTGTTGGATACGATTTTGTCCACAATTCCATGCTGTATTGATGTTGGTACCTTAGGACAGATAACAGGCAAACGTTGATCAAAATAACAATTCTTTAATTAAGTAATGTAGATGCTTAACAATAATTGAAGTCTTGACAGAGTAAAATTAAACCAAATGGACCCGTAAAGGGTCTATTTGGTTCCATTTTACACTCTCAAGAGTTAAAGATTTATAAGGTTCCAACTCTCCATCATTTAGCTGGGGACCCCCTGGAAGCCCCTCAAGGACCACTGCACTGGTGGTCCCCGGGACCACTGGTTGAGAACCACAGGACTAAGGGATGAGAAGGAGAGCAGATGATGCACTGGTGATGGTCTCCACAATCTCCTTGTAGTTGTCTCCATAGAAGCGTGCCAGCAGGTAGTTGAAGATACCCACCAAGCACATGACGATCAGGAAGATGATGACACGTTTCCCGAACATAAAGCCTGGAGTGCTGTGATAGAAATGAGTGATAGGAATAAGTGAGACAACACCCGCGTGCACGCTCACACGCTCACACACACGCTCTCTCACACACACACACACACACACACACACACACACACACACACACACACGCGTGCACGTCACTTGAGCATTATATACTTTGTCGTATGACGAATAGAGAAAATAGCCGATCTACGAGCTCATATAGCTTGTCACGATGTGAGCTTGTAGATTGGCTATGTTTGCTAATTTGTCCACTGTTTTGGATAATTATGGACAATTTTGGCCTGTAACATGCCTAAAACATGGTTGCCAGGTTAAACAATTTGAACTAAATTAGGTTGCCAGGTTAAATAATTTACCTTTGACATGTTTGCCCCAAGTAACCAATAAAGTACTTCTGCCTGACCATGAGGTACAGGAGCCCGGCGAACGCAGCAGGAGCTGTGAGAAGAAGCCAGAGACAAAGTTCCCTTAGTGAAACAAGTCCAATAAAGATGCCTATTGTCTTCAGTGCAGTGATTCTCAGCCCACCCATCTGACCACTTAACACAGATGGGTGGGCCGTTAAGACTTCGGCGGGTCTCCCACGCTCTCAAAATGTCTACAGCTGAGACAGTTTAGAGCAGGTGAGATATTAGTATGCCCTGAGCTGCATGCATTACCTCTTGTCAACCAGTAGGTGTCCTACCTGACCACAAGATCTAAATATTTCGATAGACGAGAAGGGAGACCACCTCCAACCACTGTAGTGTTGTTATATATTGTAGGCCTACAAAAAACGTTTTAAAAAAATAAAGCTTTATTCACTAAAACAAAGTTTTGGATTGCAGCTCTAACTCTGAGAGTGTATAATGTAACATTTTACACGCTCAGAGTTAAATTAACAGAGGATATTACTGTGTTACTCATTTTACTGGGTGCAGTTTTTATCTGTGGTATTACTGAAAAACGGTTATAAGCTTCCATAACCAGGTGACCTATTGAATGAATGTATTTACTTGTAGTTAAGTCATTAACATGTAACTAGCGGTTAAACTGGATCAAGTTCATTACCTTGGTTGAGACACAAACCAGCACACCACATCACTGCCAAGAAGGTGGGATAGGCATCCATACAGTTACGACTGCAGAGAAGAAGAACAACCAATCACTGTGATTACTGTTGAAACCATATTTCCAGAGGAAGCGGTCTTGTATTGCGATCAGCAACGATAACCAGATATTAAGAAATCACAAATATGTTCTACCTCTTTTAAACAACTTAGTAAAGACTTGTAATGTTGGGCCCATCTAATGTTTTAATCTTTTTGTAGATCCAAACAAAACTGAGGCCAGCCAGCCTGTGACAGCATTTGTCTATGACACATTTATGACGTATGTTTAAATGTAATTTCCTAAAAGATGGAGATAAAGGATAAAGATGGAGATTTAAAAAAGAAAAAGTGACTCACTGCCTGCCTGAGAGGGGACATGTAGTGTGATTTATATTGACTGACATTTTAAATATATCATCATTACAAACTGAATGTGCATTACAAACTGAATGTGCCAGAAGCACTTCCTTTTTTACAAACCAGGAAGGACCTTGCAATACATGGGCAGAGATGAAGTGCGCCAAGAAAAAACAGTCAAAATTTGCTCAACGTGGTCAGCCAATGTATCATCACTGGTACAGTGTTAAACCAGTGGACAAAGCACATCTAATAAAAGATGCGTTGTTATACAACAATTGGCAATTTTAACTACACAACCCCTATATACTTTGTTGACTAGGGTCCCCCAGGGGTATACACTTGGTCCTTTAGTCTCTACACCAAATCTCTTTGCCGAAAATAGCCAATCTACAAGTTCACAACGTTTCCCGTTGTGAGCTTGTAGATCTGCTATTTTTTACAGAATGTGTGCCTATTATATGACATGCCCAGAATGGAGATGCTACCTACGGTCCTATTTCACCTTGAGTTGTTGAACATTTAAGATTTAAGTTAAATATTTATATAAAACATATGGTGAACCTATACAAGCCAAGGATAGTTGGGTGTTATAGGCTACTCTAAGGGACACTTAAGACTCTTCTGTTTCCATGCATGGCAATAGATAAATAAATACATGATTTAATTAACAATTAATTAACTTGACCTTTGAAATTCACAAATTACTTTCATTATCTTAGCAGCAAATATTATGAATAAAACAGAAGACCTAAAAATGTACACCGGCCACCTTCATAAGCTTTAGTGAGCTCTGAACACAATCTCATTACAGTAACTATCTGTGTTGTAATCAGGAAGCTGAACTATCTTCTACATCGAGAGAACTGATATGCATGCGAATGCAAAACCAAATGTAAAGTTTACACGAGTCACATGCAAATCTAATCTAGGTAGCAAAGACACACACTATCAACTAAAACAAAGGCCATGACAGCAGAAGAATATTGTGTTATTGAATATATTGGGTCCTCACATAATGGTCTGCAATAACATATTTATTGTTAAAAAGTGTGAAACCAGTTAAGAATACATGTGTTAGACAATGTGGTAACATTACTTACTTGGCACTTAATACTCGTTCAAAGGCAGCCGGATGGGTAGTGGACGCCTTGCCCTCCCTCTCTACCTTCCTGGCGAAGAATGCTATAAATCCAGAAGCAAATGTAAAATTAATTCAACTTCTGCGTCACACTTTTACAGAGTTTTACACAGTTGCTTGATGTAGCAGGAAAAAACATAAGAAAGAATACATTGATTTGACATGAATAATCATAATCATCCAAAAAAAGAAATTCTCTCTCTCACCATTCTGAAGGACACTGATGATGGTAACAATGACAAGCAGGTAGATGTGTTCCACTACAATTGAGTCCATGTTAGTTAGGTCTGAAGGAGATGCTTTCAGAGACGAGACGGACAGAGTACGTTTCAGTCAGGCCTTAACGAGTGTGCAGCTTTATAAATTACACTTGTCCTTCCTATATGCGTATCCGTGAACAGTTCACGCCCCCCACACAACATCTTGTGGTTTCCTCTGTGAACTCAACTGTGGTGTACCATAAATCTATGGAGGGTAAGACCCATCGTTTGCTCAATTTGTGCCTTTAATTATTAACGAATATACAGAGTGAGTAGGCCTACTACTGACTTTTAAGACCTTTTTAATACCTAAAAAAAGGAGAAATCAAATGAAAAAATACCATCATCAAAAGTAATCAACAAACTATTCCATTAAAAAAATGTCAAATAATCTAAGAAAGATGCAAACATTACATTCGACCGCATGGCTCATTTGTAGCCATGGTTCACATGACGCTTATGACAGTCATGTTTCAGAGCTAGGCTCATTTGCATAAGACGTTACCATATTGATTTTATCCCACTGTTGAGGGTTAGGGTTATGTTTTATATATTTTGTGTAAGACTTACAGTAGGCTGCCTTGCCCCACTGGGATACAGTGACTGATATGAATTAATAATATACTGGACCATACGTAAAATGAAGAATACCTTGTGATGTCAGTGACATTTTATTACAAATGAAAATAAAAATAAGTAACAGTGCAGTAACAATACATTTTCGTATAGCAGCAATTCTGCATGTATAATATAAATATAAATTGTCTGTCGGCGGAAACCTCATTGTGGCCAAAACTGTTACTTTTCAGCATAAACATTCTAAAATAGCAAAAACAGCAGATCGACAAAAAAAAACAAGACTCGCGCAAAGTTTGTACTTTTTTCCCTTTAAATGCCCATTGCCATTGACAATGCATTGGGCGCTTAAAGTTAAATATTTCAAAAAATACAAATTATTGAAACCCCATTCAAACTTTAAAATGTTCATCTTACTGTGGACATGTTTGCCTGAACATGAATATTTTAAATGTTTTATAGTTTTAGAAATATACTCCTTTAAAAGTTCAGAAATGTATAATGGAGGTCAATGGAAGATTTTGGCACCTCAAAAAAACACTTTCACCTAGAAACTCCATTCACACTTTTTATAATTCATCTTACTGTGGACACAAATGCTTGAACTTTTTACTTTGAAATGTTTTGTAGTTTTTGAGATATTTAACTTTTAAAACGTACATCTGAAAACCTTGGCACCTCGCTATTCCTTCATACTTTAACCTATAAACTTGATTCACAATTGAAAAATTCCACCTTACTGTGGACATGTATGCTTGAGATTTTGACTTTGAAATAATTTGTAGTTCTTGAAATATTTAACTTTAAGTGCCCAATGCATTGTCAATGGCAATGGCCATTTAAAGGCGGAAAAAGTTAATACACCCATGGGAGCCAGATTGACTTCAGACCACAAGGTCATGGGATCAAATCCCAGCACAGGAACCTCGGCATTTGAGCAATCTGGAAAAAAATCTCCTGTTATCTGACGGTCTGAGGTTGGCAGGTATGTCCTACACACGCCACGCTGCCCACGCAGTAAATAATAATTGTCTGAGGTGTTGCTCAGACCTGACAGTTGGCAATCTTGGAACCCATTCGATAAAACAAAACAAAATGAACAGTCTGTCTTGAGAAATTAGACGACTAGTGACGTCATGTTTGGCGAGCTACCAACTTAAAAGATATATACCATATTTTCACATCGTCCGGTATGGCTCCCATATGGTCTAGCGGTTAGGATTCCTGGTTTTCACCCAGGCGGCCCGGGTTCGACTCCCGGTATGGGAACACACACTTTTGCTTACATCGTATAACTTCCGTGTTTAATCCGCACACCACACACACTTTCTGTCGTTTACCAGTTTAGAAGTAGCCTAAAATAACAATAATTATAACAATATTTTTTGTTGCAGAGCGGTACTTTGGAGGCATTAGGTTAAAGCTAAACATTGCATAGTTCCAGAAAATTAACACTAGGTGGCGTATTAACATTACATAGCAATCTACGGAAACGGGTCACTTCCAGTTCACTTTTGAGCAAGGTTAAGGTTTGTTCATTTTGATGCGCGTATCGTTGGTACCACAAACATCATGCATAGTATGGGTTAACATTTTGTTAACAATAACTACATGGAGTAGGCTAGCCTAAGCCTAATACACACCAACCTGGCAGATTTTATTTTACTGTTCTGGGCATAAAACCCATTGCCACGTTCGTATATTAAACACAATATTAAGTAATGTAGATACTCATTCCATAACTGCACAGATGAATTAAGGGAGGGGGGTTCTCTTCAGCTAGATGGCGCAAAATCAAAAAATTGAATGGCCACCATCGCGTCGAAAGTTGTTTAAAAGCAGTGGTGGAAAAAGTACTCCATTCTTTTACTTATGTTAAAGTATCAATACTGCAATAGAGAAATACTCTGTTGCAATAAAAGTCCGGAATTCAAAATGTACTTGAATAAAAGCACAAAAGTATTGGTATCAAAATGATCTAGTACTTGAGTACATGTACTTTGTTACTTTACACCACTGTTTAAAAGCACATCAGTCCGTTTCTGTTGTAGAAATGTGATCATGTCATGTTTTCCCAAGCTGTTCTTATATTATGCAAGTTGTCCTGTTACTTGATCTATGATTGTGTAGTCATTACTCATTAGTCAAGCACATCAGTGAACTGAAATCCTGTATGTAATGTATGCACCGGTATTTGCACTATAGGCTACTCTGCAGCACCATATGTAGCCTGCCCTATAGTCTCAATTATGTTGCTTTTTGGTTCGTATACATACATGGCATACTATTTTAGAGCTAATCCGTTTACCGTTTCATTGCGTAGGACTACTAGTTAGGCTACTTACCACAGCTACTTACCCTCTATTAGTTTAAGCCTATATCCTTTTAACAGGCAGATTGAAGTGGCAATCTTCTGTACTTCGACGAACTTACATCACTAGTGCAGCAGTCCTTAAGCATTAGGCCTACGTCTGACACAAACAAGTCCTCTGACGCAGATGTTTACTTAAAACAATCAAATCAGACTCGTTTCTTATACATGTTAAACATAAACAAAAAAAAACGTGCATTTCTGATCTCTCTCTGCTCACGCTGAACTGCTATTATTGGACATAGGCGACATAGGAGCAGTGGTGGAAAGTAACTAAGTACATACTCAAGTACAATTTGTAGGTCTTTTGTTTTACTTTACTGGAGTATTTCCCATTTTCAATACTTTTACTTCTACTCTACTACATCTCAGAGGAAAATATAGTACTTTTAACTCCACTACAATTATCTGAAAAGCTTAGTTATAGATTTCGAGTATTATATTTAAAACATTCATGTTCATACATGAACCACTTGTGAGCTTGTACATCTGCTATTTTCAAAGGATTTTATACATAGAACTTGTGTGAAATGGGACATTGTGCATAATGAGTACTTTTAGTCCTTTAGTATATTTTGATGCCAATACTTTTGTATTTTTACTCAAGTGCATTTTGAATACTGGTCTACATTGTGGTATTGCTACTTTTACTTAAGTACAAAATGTGAGTACTTCTTCCACCACTACATAGGAGCACTATTGGCTGTGGTGTTAACTGCCAAATAACTGTCCATCAACAAAAGAACGACTGTTGTAAGTAACTCAACATTTTTCTTGCATCCAATCAATTTGGTAATTATAAAACTAATCTCTCCAAAAAGTAACAAAGTAATTTGCATATGTGCCTGGTTATTACATTACACAGCAGACCTGTACCGTGTCTTATTTGACTTATGATCAGTGCATGGGTTGGGTGAGTTGTTCAAGGCCACTTGGAAAATGTTCAAGCTTTGATCAAGCAATTGTTTCAAATCTCAGAATTATAAATTATTTGAGATAAATTATACCAACACTTGGTAATAAGACTATTGCATAATAGTTATTGCCACTGCACTAGTAATCTATCGCATCTGGGGACAAAGCACATGGTTAGAGCTCATCTTCTTATTTGTATTGTTTAATACAATGCTGCCAGTAAGTACTCAAATCTGGCTGCCATCAGGAAGCAGACTTCATGATGTATGCTCAACACCCACCAATGCAAATGAGCTGGTGGTAAACATATTTTCATTTGAACTGGTAAAAAAATATGCAGAATCCTGGTATAATCACATTAAGGTAGTCTGGTGGTTAGACTGTTTTGAAACTTGGAAATCAAAGGTTTGATCACTGCAGTAGCCAAAGTTCCCTGTCAAAGTGTTCTATGCAAGAAATGTATCTCTACCAGCTGTTTGATAGTACTGTAGTGCTTTCATGTACAACACATTTCTTTAACTTAGTTTAAAGACATAAGCTCCTCTGCTTTGTCAGTCCATGGCTATGTCAATGTTCAATGCCCATGTGCAATTTCCGATTGGTTGTGAAATACATTGAGATAACACTGTCCATTCTTCTCCAATTTCATAGGATTGGTAAGGGAAGAAAAGTAGGTAGTGTAGGAATTTGCACAAAATATACAATATGACATTCATCAGAATCTTTGCAAAAGTTTATGTTCTATTGTGGCAACTACAGTATTATTTACATCCATTTAAACACATGAAAATATGCGTTTTAACATATTTACAATAACAAATTTATTCTTCAGAATTTCAGACAAAAATAGTCCAATTTCTATAAACAGAGGAAACAAACACAATTCAACAAACATAAAATGCCTTTTCATAAAATAAATCCATGATTGGCATATGCAAAGTGCATACGTACATTAGTCCTCAGATTGTCCAAACAAATAAATACAGTAATTCACCTAGGGAAACTGTGCTCCCCTCCAGTAGTCTACTGTTCAGTGCTCAGTAATACGTAATATGCCATATCTAACAATGATGATGGCTACCTTCTATTCTGCTGGATTTAATCAGTCCAACTAAACACTAGCACCAACATGATGAAGACCATTCCTCCAAAATGATTTTGAGGCTGTAGGGACAAGTAAAGAATTCCACTTGAAGAGCATTTCTAAGAGGTAGCGCAAGGTCAGACTTTACCCACATGAACCGTAGGGGTGAATATTCAGCAAAAATATCCAATCTACAAGCTCAACGTGTCGTGATATGTTGTGGGCTTATAGATCGCCTATTTTCGGCGGAGAAATTTGGTGGGGGGGGGGGGACTCTAGTCAATTAAGTAAATATGGTTTAAGTGGTTACGTGAGTGTGACTGAGTAGTGTAATGTTTGTTACATAGTACTGTAGGCGTAGGTTTGACAAAGAAAGAAACAGCTTCCCTCTGGGCCTAAAAGTTAAAAAGGTCCAGCTCGCTAAGCACTTCTGTCTCAAGTTCAGCCTGCTGCTGAGTGGCCGCCCCGGAAATAAACTCTTCAAGTTCAAGTTCTTCGTTTGTTGGCATGTAGCCATCCAGAGCAGGCAGCTCCGTTAGGCCAATGTTTCGTTTTTGAGTCGCCATGTTTACCTGGGATACTGCACCACCAGTGCTCCTCCCAGGTTCCAAGTAATCACCTCCTTCCTGTGCACCGGTTAGTAGGAAGTCGGTGCTGTCTGGCGACAGGTTGCTAGCTGTTGTGGCTGGTGATAAGAGGTCTGCGAAGAATTCATCATAAGTGGAGCCTTCGTAGGTACTTGACGTGACGGTCTGTGGGGAGCTTAGGTCTGTACTGTCTGGTCTAGGAACTGCCCCTTGGTTGCCCAACATCTGGTTCAACTTCGCCAGCTTCTTCTTCTTTGCTTTTAACTTCTTTAGGAGCTTGTACCGGAGGTTGTCCGCGTCTCCGATGCTAGAAGGGGAATTTACTGAGCGGCTATTGAGTTTCTCAGGGGATATTTTAGGGACTTCCATTGCTACTGGGGGAGGTGATGCCTTAGACACCATCAGTGTGTTCAAGACAGGGGAGGAAGGGGGTTGAAGGGCAGACGTGCCATTCTTAGGAGGCGTGAAAGAGTGTGTCTGGGGGAAATGTGGGGTGTGAGGGGTACGGACAGCGGAATCAGTACCCTTCGTGCGGAACGAACCGTACATTGCAGCAGCCTTCAATGGTAGGTCCTCCATGTCCTCTCTCCTGAGTTGGCATCTAGGGGGTCCCACCGGGGCCTGTTGCTTTCTCACTGTGTTGGGCGTGGAGTGTTTGGGGACAGGTACAGGGGATCGTTTTGGCTTAGCTGCAGGTTTCGGAGATGGGGCTGGTTTATTAAAGGGAGGGTGCACAGTGGCGAGTGGGTGCCTGCTAAGCAGGTATGACCAGCGGGCATTATGGTCAAGTGGGGGAGGCAGCTCAGGATTTTTTTGTGGGGAGGACTGTGGTGATAACACAGGAGAGGCTTGGTCATTTGTTTCAACAGGTGGTGTGGCTTCTGCGAGAGCAGCTGGGGTTACTTTTTTCGACACAACCTTTTTGGCTGTACGTCTAGGCTGGATTCTGCCTTTACCTCTGCCCCGACCGCTCCTGCTCTTGGATGCAGTCGTTAATGTAGGATCAATGGATAAGTTATCATCCGGCTTGGGTTCAGTTTCCTCTGGGTCGGGCAGGAGCTCACTGGCAGAGACCGGAGGCATCGCAGAGTAGGAGGTGTCTGGCGATGGGGAAACTTCTTCATCCTTATTCCCAGCAGCACGACTGGCATCGGGTAGCAGGTCATCATCCAGAGGTTTCCCATTCACGTCTACTTTGACCTCCGACAGCGTGAGCGTGATAATGTCGTTGTGGGTGAGGCCTTCGAAAGCGTCGAGCAGAGTCGTGGAACCTATAGTTGCATCTGCTGCAACTGTAGTGTCCATAGCGTCGTCAGCAGGTATCGTTAGAGCGTTGACGATTTCAGTGTCATTGTGTGATGCAAAGATGGACTGGTCTGGTGACTGGGTCAGTTCTTCATCTGCCCCCAAGTCGTCGTCACTCAGACTGAGGCCGATCTCCTTTCTCGACAGAGGGGGTTCCGCAGTGGTTGATGGAGAGCAAATGGGGAGAGTATCTGTGTCGGTTTCACTCTCCCAGAAGAGTATGTGGATGTCCTGAGGGGGGACAGGCAGCATTGCATGGGCAGCACAGTGCGGATGCTTCAAGTCATCAAATTCAAGCCATGATCCTGTGTAGAGCAGATATACAACATTAAATTGTTACACAAATTGCACAGTAAGTGAAACATTTTCAACATGCACCAGATCCAGAGGGAGATCAACAGATCAGAAGACACAAATAATTACACCCTGGTTGTCAAGGCTAAAGTTGCGGTTTGTGTTCAGAACATAGATTAACAATGAACTAGATCTAATGCACCAGAAGTTGTACAAAGTGTTACAGTGCATACATTGTCTGTGTAAAACCAGGAAATGTCAACTTGTGACAGTAATGGCATTGTGGTTGATAATATATGCATCATGTTTTTTCATGTTTATCAAGATGACTATATATCAATTTAGAGACAAGCCTAACATTAATGTCAACGTCTGTGTAAATACCTACACAGTAAGCTGCTTCACAAGAACAATATAGTCTCCCAATTTGTCTGCACCCTTCATTGGCTTCCGCTTGCTGAAAGTTCAAGCTTTAACAGATTTTTAAAGCCTAATTTAAGTTAATTGTGATTACATTTTTTTTTAAACACAACCAGCACTTTCCTTCCCCACAGTCAAAGATGATTCTAATGGTGTCTTATTCTCAGCCTTACAAAAAAAAAGACAACAAAAAACTAGAGGGTAGTGGGATAAAAACAATTTAAAAAGTATAAAAGAAAAAAAGATTGTTTTATACCAACCATCAGATTGACGGATCCAGGTGACAAAATGCTTGAGCTCCTGATCATACTGTATGACAGTGGTGACTGCATAACGTTTCTCCTGGTAGTTGAAGGAGTAGATTCCAACGTTGTTGTCAGGCAGCCCCTCCACAAAGTGCAGTGCAAATACTGGAGGCACACTGGAGAGAGACCACACACACACAGGCACACAAGTATGATTCATCTATTTGTAGAGATGTGCGATACATTTATAAATTGCCGTTCTGAAAAATCCCTGGCCTGCAAACTAACTTGCATGTAAAGAGAAATAGGCATGGTCGGTATCAAGGCATTATGGTATACCAGGGTATTTATATACATCCCGAAGGTATGATTTTCAATACTGTCAAAAATACAGACGGTCCTGTTTCTATTAAACTGATACGGAGATGCTGTATTGAGGTGACGCATGTAATTATGAACTTAGCAAACAGAAGAAAATTTGGAGGTAGAAAATAGATCATTGGCTGCTCATTTCTACTCTAGATGTATGCCTCGCTAATCAATTTAATATGACTTGATGCCACCATTGCCACGCACATCATCCCCACCCAACCTACTGATGTGTTGGCCGCCATGGCAACAACAAGCGTCATTGGGACCTCCAGTAAGGTATGCTGAATCTATGGAAGAATGGAGCTCATTTCCTATCTATTCATTATTCTATTCCATTATTCAAAAGTATTTAGCAAGCCCATCAAGACTTGTCTAAATAGGCTAACTAAATAATAGACACAGCATTGCAGGCCAGACAATTTCATACATGCTGCAATTACTTCTATCTCCACCAGCTCAGCATTTACGCTTTATTTCACACAAATACTGTCATACACCATATACCCCGGTGAAATGTCAGGAAGCACAAGCCTAACGGTGATGTTCACAAACGAGCTGTGAGAACAGCGCAAGGGCTTCAGGCACCAGCCCTGTTGATGCTCAGCTGGCATACTGTATGTCTTCTGCTTTTGATGCTCAATTTACCAAATATTTAACAGTATAAAAGTTATTGCCAAGAGAAATTGTTGCAACAGAGAACTAATCTACCAAACACGAATGTCTTTACTTTTAGTGCCATGTCATATTATATGTAGGTTCCTAGGGCGTTGTGGGCATCACTTCCTGTTGATTTGATATGCTGATACCTGATCAAATTGACAGGAAGTGATGCCCACAACGCCCTAGGAAAATAAAATGTTGTGATTGGCTCTATGCAAATAAGTTCCCAATCCACATAGATAGATAACCAATGGCATGCCTGAGAACAATAGTATTGTCCTTCCTTTTGGGTACCTTACTTTGTGTACCATAGGCTTTTAACCCTAAAGCATTAAGCCAAATATGTCTTAAATTTGTCCTACAGAGACAACGAAACCATCTGTCCTAAAGAAGTAATCTTAATTTGAAGTTGTTAAGGTCCTTCCTTACACATCAGGAGCGTTCATTTCGTGCGATTAATTAGCATCAATTTAAACTGCTGTTTGCATTATGAGTACATCCACACAGAATGCAAAAATAACAAGGCAAATTATTTTTCAAAACGAGGTTGATTATTCTATGAATAAAATCATCAACTTGTATGAATGAGGCATCAACAAATGAATAGTATGTGAAATATTCTGTATGCATTTTCACACCGGGGTTTACACTTGGTCCCCTTCTTTTTCCCCCATTCTACACCAAACCGTCGCAGAAAATAGCCAATCTACATGCACACAACGCATTGCAATGAGACAGGTTGTGAGCTTGTAGTTGGGATCATTTCGGTGAACGTTCACCTATTGTGGCTGAATAGTCGCCCATTATGACATGGCCAGAACAGAGATGCTGTGGTTAAAGGCCAGTGTAAAATAACAGCTTCATCTTTGTATGCCTCCCCCACCTCCACACACATAAAGGAAATATTGTGCAACTCACCCCTCCAGCATCATAACCCTCTTTTGACTACTTTTTGAGCACGTGTTGCATGGGGCCAGATGAGCAGCGTTCAGTGGGTGCCAATCAGGGACAACATTTGTGAAGGTTGGAAGAGACATTGTAACCCTGAAAGGAGAGCAGGAAATATATGAAAGTTGGAAGAGGCATTGTAAACCTGAAAGGAGAGCAGGAAATATATTGTTGCTGTCGGGCAGAAACCTCTCATCTCCATATTTTAACTTTGCGGAAAATGAAAAAAAAAGAAATACAATAAAAAATTAAATAAAAAAGTAATCGAAAAAAACGTATTAGGAGGGCAGGAGGAGTCACCAGAACCAAGGACGGGTGTTTATGATGAATCCAATATGTTAAAAATGGAGTTTGAAGTTATAATGGGTTTGTATAGGAAGGGGGCGTGATACAATGGATATCAAATATCTAAATACTGAATCAAGCAACTTAAAAACTGTCTGGGGGGCTCACAAAAGCCTGAGTAGACAATAAAATAAACCAATTTTTGTGAAATATCCCTTTAATTATAACAAGAGGATTAACTATGATCTTGTTTTCTTGTGGCATATTAAAGTAAAGTAAAAACGGCAACAAGCTGGTTCTAGCTGTCCTGGCAACTGATTAACGAGTAAAAATTGTTCCAGGTGACCTGGAACAACACAACAGAGCTGACAGGCACTTACTATGTCGATAATATATATTACATTTGAAAAGAGTGCTGTAAAACTCCTCAACAATTTGTCTCAACCGTCTGCCAGACACAGTCAGCGCTTGTAAAGGCAACAACACTTGGAGGAAGTGTTTCTTTTTTTTCCTCTCCAAAACAAGTGGGTGGTGGGTTGCAGACTACTCTACGATCCATGTACACAATCTGGCCTCAGCTAAGAGGACCAAAACAAACCATTTCCGAGTTCCTAATAGTATGGGATAGCGGAGCAACTAATTGAACACCATATGTTCTTTATTTGAGATTTGTGTGATTAATGGAGTGAGCTTGTGCTGTGCGCTTTTGTGTCAAGAGGTATTTAGTGTATTGTTATTCTGACAGTATATTTCAAAATTAAAAGAGTCACTCAAGTAAGTAAGAGATTACAAATATGACCAGATCTTATATCTATAAATTCCACAAATATCTGGATGTCTATAAGTTTGTCCTTTGGATATCTCACAAACTGCTCATCCGATCGACTTCACACTTGATCTATTGGATGAGCTATTCTCCAGAGCTGATAATAGAATTCAATGTTGTATAAATGTGGACATCAAGCAGGCGTGTGCATGAAAATGTGGGTTTTGTGTGCAGCAGGCCTTGCATGCAACTTCGCAAAACAACTATGACCCACTGCACAATTAGTTTGTTTCTGGTTGTTACGGTTCTTTAACATTAGCCACTTAAAGGCCTATAAACTTTGTCATAGGATGAATAGTCAATCTACAAAATCACATGCCTATAATGACATTCCCAGAATAGTGACACCAGGTTGAAAGTGACAGCGAAGCTTGTGAAACCTCTAAACAAAATGGAGCATGCAAATTAGAGGAGTGGTTCAACTTTGGTGTTACTTACTTTTGCGATGTGGACATTTTACAATCACTGCATTCAAACTCCCAGCGAAAGGCCACCTGGAAAAGAGGCTCTGCCCAAGAGTCGGCTGTGAGAAGGAGGGGAAGGGCAAACAGTGGCATTTCCAGGTCACCTGAAAAATACATTGTTATGGAGTTAAGAGGCATGATTGGATAAAGCAATAACATTCAATGCTCAGTATAACCTTTACGACTTAGTATATGGTTTAAGTCGTAAACCCTATATACTTTGTTGTCGAAGTACATTTGTCCATACTTGGTACTTCCCTTTTTTCTCTACACACAAAATCTCTTAAACTACAAGCTCATGGCATTTACATTCACCGATTTTCAATGACTGTTCGTTCGTTGTTCACCTATTATGAATGAGCCCAGAATAGGGACGCTATGGTTCATGCAATTAGACATCTCAATCACATCTCTGATGAACACATCTTGAATATGGTTTAAGCCAGTGTTTCCTAACCTTTTCTCTGCCAGGGCACACCTTTCATAGCCAAAAGATCCCAGGGCACACCTAGATATACGGTGTATATATATATGTATATATTTTTAACACCGTGAGTGAGTGAGTGAGTGAGTGAGTGTGTGTGTGTGTGAGAGTGAGAGAGAGTGAGTGTGTGAGAGAGAGTGAGTGTGTGAGAGAGACAGACAGAGACAGAGAGAGGGAGATATAAATAAAAACTTCTTTGGTACTTAACCCAATATACTTCTATACCCATTTATTTTTAGAAACGTACAACTTAACCTCAACAGTTACTTTTCTTTGAAAATACGAATTAAACTACACAGAAACTGTATATTTAAACATATTTTAACCAGGTCATTTGTAAGAGTTAGGATTGTCTTATTCAAGAATAAGGCCGTTTTACTGAAGATATTACATATTAGATGCGTGTCGCAAATATGTGTTGATTTGAGATACTCAGTGTATCTTTTTTATAATGATACTGTCCAAATGGAGGAGTATTTACCTGCCGCTTCCCCCGTCTCTCCATTCTTACTGCTTTTTTCTATCTATTTCTTGGCTGTCTTCTCAGAATATCTGCATCTACATCACTTGACTCCAGTTCTGCTTCTGAATCCAATTATCTTTCCCTCTTATTTCTGTAAATCTTCAATCAGCTGCCCTTCATGAACCTTCTCCATCTCTCTCACAAGTCTCCTTCCTTCCTTCTCTCATCTCTTCCTCCGCTCTCTGTAATTAGTTTATTATATTTCAGAGCTTCTAATATTTTTTAAGGCCTTAATGGGGGTCAAACTGAAATAATATTTTTCAAGGCTTCTTAACCCCGGTTTGCAGTTTAATTGAATTAGCTTACCCAGTTGACAATGTAGCTTGGGCTGCAGCAGTTTGAACATGGACATCCTGAGACTTTGCAAGTCTGAGTTAGCCTTTTGAAGTACCCTATTTGGCACCCTCACAACATCTAAAACACAGAAATTGGTTAATATGAGAATCTCACAACGTTTCACACATGACCTAGCCTAAAATATATATAGTTGTTTTTCATAAAATGTTTGCACAATATGTATACATAGTACAATGGTGAAGTAAAACAATTAATAAATACTTCTGCACACAGGCTTAGAAGCAGGCGTCGTAAACAAACTCTAAGGGAACAGAGAAGAGGATCCAGCACAGACAACATTCTGATCTGCCAGGAACCTTCCTCAGAAATCGAAATGACTGGAAAAGTGTGTAGCCTTATTAAATTGTAATGATCGTAAACTTGACAGTGTGCAGGATCTTCTTCTCCGTTACAAAACTTAAATTAAAGTTTTTCTCCGATATACAAATGGTCTTAGAATCTACAAAACATTAACATTAATTTGGGGCAGAGGTTCTGCTCTGGCCTCCAGGGGGTGTGTGTGTGCACAGTTTCACGCCGATCGGTTCAACAATTAGCTGCTTGCACACAAGCATACACACACACAAAAAAAACTGTCACGGCCACGCCTTCGGCCTGGCGGAGACAATTACCTAAATGTAATCAAACATACAGTATATTCTCCTAGCAAGTATCAAACCAAGAACGCTTTTAGGGCTTTTCCATGGCACCATAGAATGGTTCTGAGAATAGTTTGCCCAATATCCATCTCAGTTGCACAGTTAGGAACAATTTGCGTTGCATGATTTTAAGCATTGAAAAAAACAATAAAAAGTGTTATAGATAAGATGGACAGCAGAGCAGGACTTTCATGAATGTTTTACCACACTGTGAGGTTATGATAATCTCCACAAACACCTTTTAATAGACTGACAACATTTTAATGATTTTAACATGCCCATTACTGGATTTTCTGCACGGTTTCCAAACCATGTTCAATCATGGCCAAAGCGTGCCTGTGGGAGGATACCTACATCATGTAGGTTTTCATTGATTGGTTTTAGGTCTTGCAGTAGGAAAGCAGCATCTGTGAGTCAACACAAAAGGCTGCTCCAAACGCATGTCTGAATATTTACCTAACCCTGTCACAGACAGTTGAGGAGAGACGACAATAGAATTATAAATCCAAAACTCTACAGTTGGCACCTATAGACACTCGGTTGCATTTTGTCATTCAATCACACAGCTGAATATAAGCTATTCAGGTAAAAGGCTCACGTTCTCACCAGACAAATGGTTTTGTGTTAAATACAGACGGCGGATCAGTCCTCAGCAAGGAATCTCAATTCCAAAGTTAAACTACATTAGGGAGCTGGTCAGGGCATATTTAAATTTTAAATCGTTAATGCTAGATCAAGCCAGAGTTAGGCCAATTCCTGACCCCACTGTGCTCCGTCTTTTGACACTTGTTTACCGTTTAGCAGTGGCTAAAATGTTGGACATGGACTTCATTCTCTATCTTTCTACCAAACTCTAATCAAGTGTTTCAATGTATAGTGCCAAATGACACAATGACACTCGTGCCAAACTAGGGCTATCACGATTATGACATTTTACTCGACGATTGTCATACAAATGCTTTTGGCATTGAACCTCGGAACATATGAATTAGAATTACATATATTAAATTTACATATTTAATAACTTCATATTAAAAAACTTGTAAATAAAAAAATAAAAAATAGTGTAAATAGCTGATCTACAAGCTCACAGTGCACGTTGGTAGCTTGTAGATCTGCAATATCGGCTACTTAAAGAAAACGTTTTTCAACATGAAAATTACGCAAATTAATTGTGATCATCTCAAATAATGCGCACCATCTTGAAATGACAGACGTGTAGAGCTGCCAAATAAATAAGCATGCTAGATTTGAAAATAACATAACACGCCTGACCATGTCGGCGTCGCTTGACACAAATGAAGAAAAAAAAAAACTTGAAAGTGTTAGAGGAATGGACACTTCAGACTGGACACTTTTTGCCAAGGTATGAACTGAGACAAATCTCGCTCTCCATTTCTTGGGGATTTTCACACGCAGGTCTCTTTTCCCGGGGCTACTTTTGCCATTCCAAAAGCCCAAGTTTAACCCATTAAGACCTGCTATATCAGTGGTTCTCAAACTTTTTCATGTCAAGGACCCCCAAAAAGATGATATGTATTTGGCCACAGAACTCCCCCCCCCCCCCCTCAAAATATTTTGTTCCAGGTAACCCCAGAAGCAAAGATTTGAGTTACAAATGTTCGCTTTAAAAACATATATATAAATTCAAAGATCTGCACCCATTTTCACGATTTTTCCAAAAATAGCAGATCTACAAGCGCCGCGCTATGAACTTGTAGATCTGCTATTTTTGAACATCCAAAGAAATCAAAAAATGACACAGATGAGTTCCCTTCCCGGTCTTAATGGGTTAAAAAAAGAAGTCAGCATGATGATCTACCTCCAGTCCACTCCTTTCAGATATAAAAAGGAATAAATAATATCCTACAGGATGGCGCTCGGGTGGTGCAGTGGTAGAGTCCACTCCACCACGGAGGCTGTGGGTTCGAATCCACCGTGGTGCATCTGGCTTTGTCGGGCATCTACTGTATGCAAACGCAATTGCCCCGTCTTTGTGGGGAGGGAAGCCGGGCGGGGAGGGGTGATATTTGTCACTGTACGTACTCCTACGGGCTGGGGCGGCACCCGTCAGCGGGGAGTGTTGAGCAGGAGGAGTAGGACGACGAAAGATTCACGTTCTCCCGGTGGGGGCTCCTCACTGGCAGGTGAGTCAGTAGGATATGACAGCAGTGACAACACAGAAATTTGTGTGGGGAGGAATTAATTGGGATAACTACTAAATTGGGGAGAAAACGGGCAAAGAAATAATTGGCTACTCTAAATTATACATATATACATGTTTTTTTAAATAACATCCTACAGCATATGCTATTCATTTTCAGATTGATGTACAACTGACTTAAAGCTGCACTCTGTAACTTTCATGTCCTATCAGGGTCCCCCGTGCGAGTGCTGAACTTTTGAGCACTGAGCCAATAGAGCATGTCTACTTGCTGAGGGGAGATGTTGAATTGTGACCTTCAGGCAGTACCACTATTCAACCAGTAGTTGTCCTCCCAGACCGCAGGATCAAACGTTCTCAATAGAAGAGTAGTGAGACCAAATACAACCACTGCATATAGGGCTGTCACGACCATGCAAGCTTACTTGACTATTAATTGCGATTAAAGATTACATTTTAAAAACATTGTAACACATAAATACACACATTTCTGTTTCTTGTTTTAGGCTTTGTAAAGAAAACAAATCAAATCTAAATGAATAATGTACAATGTCCAAAACAAGTAAATCAAGAATAAAATTATTAAATATGGCCTGATCTACAAGCTTACAACGCGCGTGGTAAGCTTGTAGATCAGCTATTTCTGCTATTTTTACATGTATAAAATTATTAAATATGTCAATAATTTCTTTGTATATTTCAGTTATTTGTCATATCTGCACTGTGCAATTTTTGATCACGAAGCTTAAAAGGCTTCACATGTTCACAATTAAATTGTTAATCGCAATTATTTGAGTGACAATTAACAGTCAACTTAAATGTGTAATCGTGACAGCCCTATCACCAAGAGGCCTAAGCATTCAGCAGCCAACATCATGTCTAAATGGAATCAGTGTTGAGCTATTATTAGCCATAACTACAAAGTCCAAACTGCTGCTAGGTATGGTGAGCCATGAGAGCAAGAAAACTAGGCATTGGCTATGAGGAGAGGAGACTGTGTATTTTATTTATGAGGTGAACCACATTTTCAGTTAACAATTTGAGGACATTATTCCTAGATAGTGGATTACACAAACCCTATGATTAAAAAATGGGGGGGGGGGGGGTAGAGACATATGTACATGTGCAGAGACATACATTTTAAGATAGAAAGAAAGCTTGACCTGACTTGACCTGACCTGACAATGATCAAAACATTGTCAGTCTATTAAAAAGGCGTTTGTGAAGATTATCATAAACCTCACAGTGTGCTCTGCTGTCCATCTAAAACACTTTGGAATTGGACCAAATGTAGAGAGAAGTTTGTGCAGGAAAATATATTCCTGCATTGATTTGTATCTATTTTGTAAAGGCTGGAGGCTCACTGAAACGAGCCTGAAGCTAAAGTACAACAAAAACCCCTGAGAGTTCAATTAACATTATCAGGGGATCTTTAGTCTTCACAATATTATAGTAATTCATCATTTTTTTTACTCTACATTTTCTACAGACAAGAGATTTGCATTGGAACAACATTACAAACAAGGTCTGTGGTTATTACAGATTACTCAACGTCCCCACATACGGTAGAATTGGTCCACTACAATCACGGATCAATACATAATTCCTTCTAGCACAAATTGCAACCTCTTCTGAAATGGATAGCCAGTACTGTGATTAGTTGCTGTGCATTTCAGTTATCCAGTGGGGGCTCCTCACAGGGAACTGAGCCAGTAGGGGCAGCAGTGACAAGACTACACAGAAGAATGTGTGGACAGGACAAATTTGAGAATTGGCATAACGACTAAATTGGGAGAAAACAGGGGGCCGGGGGGGGGGTTACATTATTTCCAAGACAAAATATTGTCTTGAAAATATTGTACTTTGACTACACTACATTTCTAGGAATGGAGAAAGCACATTGTGAATCGACCACTTAAGCCCCATTTCAAATACAGTGAAAATAGCTGATCTACAAGCTCACAACGCGTTGCATCGTGAGGAGTTGTGAGCTTGTAGATTGCCATTTTTGTAATTAATAATATTTGTTGAACATTTCGGGAAAGTCTTTGATTTTTTGGGGGGGGGAAATGTCTACATTTCAATACAGCAATGCATTGAAAACAAAATGGACTTTGTATAATCTGTACTTTTGAATACGTTTTTAAAAGCAAGTAATCCTGTACTTTAACTCAAGTATACATTTGACTGAGCAACTTCCACTTGTAGAGGAGTAATCTTTGAGTATCTATACTTTGCTCTAGTACTGGGGGTGAGTACTTAAATTGTCCACCATAACCATAGGTTACAACACAAACACAAAACTCACCTGCACAAGTCTGCTGTTGGGCTTGGATCATTGCACAAGCCTGATCATATGTCTCCATCAGCTGCCAGATAGGCGACTGCTGAGGGTCTTCTTTAGGCTTGGACTTCCTCAGTGTCTTACTGTTTACCAGAGCAACCAGCAGCGTGTCCAGCCAACACAGGTTGTCCGCATTCTTCCAAAAAAGCTGGGGTGGGACAGGTACCAGCGGAAATACAGTGCGTGTGTGTTTCTGTGGGCGAACCCTGCTCTTGCCTTGGGACAAATCGTCTGGGTAAGCCTTCACGTTCACGTCCCCCTTCAGTGCAGACATGTCATCACTCTCCATAGAATTTACGTCCTGCTCAGTCTTAACAGGCTGCTTCTCGTACTGTGGTGATGAACCCATCATCGTTCCCACCTCTGTCGACAAACCACGCAGGCTGGGGTCCAGATCGCCGGGCACGCATGCTGCCCTAGGTGGGCTCATTATGTCACTCATTTCTCCATCCTCCGGCCCTGGGGCATCCAGTGGCTTTAAGGGAGACGTAAGGGGCATGCCCTTCTCTGTGGTTAAGGAGTTGCCCGAGTGCTGAGGCTGATCTATCGCTAGCATATCCACCAGCACAGCAGAACTAGAATCCAAGTGTGTCGGCACTTGGATATCACTTCTCTCACCTTCCTTGGTGAGACCCAAGGTCTTCAGTGGGGTAAGATCGCCATCATCTTCTTCAACCTCTGTCTTGGACGCAGGGTGCTGGCCATTACGAAGTGCAAGCTCTGAGCATTCAGCTTTGCTGACATGTGGGTCAGCAATGCTTTGTGGCACAGGATCGTCATCTGTGCTCGATCGCAGACGTTTCAGCTCATTCGTTTCCGGTGCTTTGGTTTGTTTTCTTTTGAGTACAGACTGGGGTTCTGCAGGTACCAGGCTGGCCAAGATATCCTCTAAAGGCCGGCTGACGAGAGGGAAGAGGCACTGCAATACCCATGAAAGGAAAAACTGAAGTTACAAAGGATACACGTGAATGAAAACTAGTATTTCAAGATACGTGTGTGTGTGTGTGTGTGTGTGTGTGTGTGTGTGTGTGTGTGTGTGTGTGTGTGTGTGTGTGTGTGTGTGTGTGTGTGTGTGTGTGTGTGTGTGTCAGTCATCACAACAACTCACCTGTGCATTTGTACAGAGGGTGATAGTGTCTTGTAAGTTGATGTGGTATGAGCGCAAAGGATAGTTCAAGCCTTTGGCAGCACACCAAGGACACTGCTCTAATGAAGCAGCCCTTTCCTGAACCTTTATAAACAAAACGAAAATACGTATATAAGGTTATTATTCAAAGTATGTTTTATAGAGGATTTGGCCTGAACACTTCTGAAGTAACACATTTGAGAGTCACAAGGACCTAGGGGTCTGTCTGGCATTCATGGACATTGCATTTTATTACTACAAACTTTGTTCATTAGTTTAAAGATATTATCGTATTCTACAAACAGAGTTCCCACGGTCATGAAATTCCTGGAAATATTTAGAAATTAGAAGAACTGTTTTCCAGGTCTGGAAAAGGTTTGGAATTAATCAAATGCTTTGGAAAATGTTTGGATATACATTGTTTTTGGCTATTGATTTTGTTCATAAAAAGCATGTCCCAAAACACGTTCAACATTATGTGAAATACCTGTGGCCTAATGTGTACAGGACGTCATGTGACAAAAGGAATAGATCTACAAGCTAACAATATGTTGCATCGTGATTCGTTGTTAACTTGTAAATCTGTTCTTTTTGTCACGTGACACGAGTCACTCTTGTGCCATTGATAGCATACAGGTGTAAGAGCCTCATTATTGCACTGTATGATATTGCTATATAGGCCTGGAAATGGGGTAAAATACTTTGGAAAATGTATGTAAAGTTTTGAAAATGAATTGTTACAAATGTGTGGGAACCCTGTACAAAATTAAGACATTTTACTACATAATCGAATTTCTTCATTAGTCCCATTGGTGTGACTTTTAACTGCAGGTAATGCAAAGATAGAGGCACAGTAACATTTTGAGTATAAATGATAAAACCTTTGCAGAGGGCCTCATACAACTCCTAGAGCCACCCCAAAAGGAGGGAACGGTGCTTCCATCCTCTTCTTTTTCTGTTACAATTGCCATTTCTCCACACATTAAAAAAGTGTTCAAAGGTATTCAGACATTTAAGTGAACAAACTATGTAAGATATCATCAATTAAAAGATTGTATGGCTTTTTTTTCTTTTAGATTCCTTTTTGGGGCTTTTATGCCTTTATCTATAGGACAGTAGACTGACAGGAAATGGGGAGAGAGATGGGGGAGTGACACGCAGCAAAGGTCGTCGGGATCGGGACTCGAACCCGCGACACGCTGTCAGGCTGGCATTGCAGCCTAGCGTGCCTGGACCACCACGCTGCGGCCCAGGCCTATATGGCTTTTTACAGACAGCAAATTATGCGATAATCTCACATAGAGAAAAGGCATAAAGCAGCGGCAAAAACCTGGTTAAAATGCTGCCAATATCAATCTCTTATGGAGACACAGGCAGCTATAGGCAGTGGTACACATTTTGCAGAGGCGTTTCAGCCAAACTGATCACCATGCAGTGGCATACCAGAGAATCAGTGAATATCAATTATTATGCATATTATGCACAACATTAACTGTCCATGTGACAGCTTTAGTACACTTTTTTCTTCCAGTTAAGTATCAACACATGCTGCTCAGTGCATGTTCAGCATCACAGTAAGGTCCAACCTACAATTAAACCTTTCGCCTTTTGAAACCAAAGATTTCCGTTGTTGTTCAATTTGGGTACATACTGTTAATTTAACAGTAGTTTTTTTCCCCCAAACCTAAACAAGCTTTGCACAGAGGACAGCAAGGAGAGGAGCAATGAGTTCAACTGACTTTTCCCAAATACCCTGCCAGGGGTTGGGCCAAACCAGCCCCCAAACCAGTGTCTTCATCAGTCATTGGCAAAACGCAGCTTATCTTCTGGTCTGAGACAGTCCGATGCCATTCACTAAACATTACCATGTCACTGCAACCTGTCTCATCTCATCTCCAAAACAGCTGAGAAGAGAATAAAACACCAGGAATGTGTTACTCACTGCATTAAAATATATACACAACAGAAAAATAGTAGACCTACCTACAAATAATGAGTTTATTCATTGACCGGAGTAATCAGTCCCTCTGTCCTTTTCCCCCTCAACACTAAATCTCTCCCGCCGGAAATTGGCAATCTACAAGCTCACAATGTGTCATGTTGCGATGCGGACCAGCTTGTAGATCTGCTATTTTGGCCAAAAGTTTCCCCCAGAACAAGGACACTTGGCTTCATGTGGTTAAAGGAAGACAAATAGCAAAAATAGCTGACCTACAAGCTCACAATGTGATGGGGGTGCTTTTTTATACAGTGTGTGTGGGGGTGCTTTTTTATACAGTGTGTGTGTGTGTGTGTGTGTGTGTGTGTGTGTGTGTGTGTGTGTGTGTGTGTGTGTGTGTGTGTGTGTGTGTGTGTATATTTCTTTATTTTTGCCCATAATGACATACCCCAAATAGGGATGCCAGGTTTAAAGTGGTTAATATAGAACCTTAGTACTGACTGAGTGTAATATGCACAAATCCACATTCCCTGCCCCGTCCTGTCCTATAAGCCAGTGGTTCTCAAAGTGGGGTCCAGGGACCCGCAGGGGTCCTTGGGGAGGGGGTTCCAGGGGGTTCCCAGCTAAATTTGTTAATACAGCATCACAATTATTTTAACCACTTTATCCATGTTTTATACATTGGCTATTAAAAAATAGCATATACTTCATGTGCCACTCTGCAAACTTGTACATATACTATTTTTGATTTTTTTTTTAAATCTTCTCTTCTACAAAACTATTTTAGATGGGAGTCTGAGGCCAAATACATTTTGGGGGTCCTTGACATGAAAAGGTTTGATAACTACTGCTATAAACTAATAGACAAACTTGAAGCAGCAATGCTTCCTAGTTCCACTGCTGGGTGACATGGACAAAATCAAAAATCAAAATTTTTTTGAGAATATCTCGCTATCAATATTGTGAATATATTTTTTAAATAGCAAAAATAGCCAATATCGGTATCAAAATGTACTTAAAGTACCAAAAGTATAAAGTACTCATTGTGCAGAATGTCCCATTTCACAAGTTTTCAAATGTATAAAAAAAAATAGCTGATTTTGAAAATAGCAGATCTACAAGCTCACAATGCATCCCATGCATTGTGAGCTTATAGATCGGCTATTTTCAAATGGCCGAAATGTTGGGCTGAAGTGGTTAATGTATGTTTTGTAATGATAATCAAAAAAGTAAGTAGTAACTGTAGCAGTAAGTTTTCAAATAATTGTAGTGGCGTAAAAGTACAATATTTGCCTCTGAGATGTAGTGGAGTAGAAGTAGAAGTACTGAAAATGTGAAATACTCCAGTAAAGTAAAAAGAAATACCTCAAAATTGTACTGAAGTACAGTACTTGAGTAAATGTACTTAGTTACTTGACACCACCACTGATTGCAAGATGCAACACATTTTAACAAGGAACTTTTAAAAGTGAACTTTCAAGCTAATGTTGTTAACATGATTATGCCAAGTTCAACCATCAACTAGTTCAGCAGTCGTTAGCAGGTTTGGTTAAGTTAGCTACTAGCTAGCTTGGCCACTGACAACCTGACATTTAAGCGTTCACCCAAGCACGTGCCCTTAAGACCCCAGCGTGTTCACTAAACAATGAAAAGGAATACATACCAACATCATATTAATGTCAACGATGTCGTTTATAGAGGTGGATAGGTTCAATAATCCTCAGTTTATTCTCCAGACGAGCTGACAGACCAGCGTGTTTCCATGTGCGCCTTTTTACTCTGTCGTTATTGAAACGCTCGGTTTCCGGTTAACCGGCACGTGTGCGTCAGTCATTTCCTGCCCCCCTTTGTTGCCAAACATGTGTTCCGTTAAGGGTTGCCATGTCCGCTTATTATAAGCGAGTTTGCCCTTATTTTTCTGCAACGTTGCTTGTAAATTATAGGTAGTTGAGGGTTGCAGTTTTTGGGGCTTGTTTCTAGTTGTTACTTATTTGGGCTTGTTTCCTAATGTTGTTTAAACCAGTGATTCTCAAACATTTTCATGTCAAGGACCCCCAGATTAATATGTATTTTGCAAGATTTTTTGGATTTGATAATATTCCTAAATTTTTACTTTTCCCCCAAAATTTGTCTTTGAAAATAGCAGATCTGGGTCAGAGACTTAGAGTCATGTGGCTTCTTTTGGGCTCGTTTTCATAGACCTGGTTGCTTATTTCTCTCGCACAATCTGGCAACGCTGCTACACACTCCGATTGTTTCGCTCTTGTAAATATGTTGTAAATATGTATGTTCAAAAACTACTGTTAATGCTTTAAAACGTTGTCGAGTTTGGCGGAAAATCATGTTTAATTGTCAGATGTCTGATGGTTAGTTAGTAGCCCATAGATTTGTATATGAGGAATTAATTATGCAATCAATCAATGAAAAATAAGCACAAAGGGGGAAATATCCCCATTTTACATTTTGTTGTGTAATGGATGTTATATACTGTAATCACTTAATTAAATATTACACAATCTGCTGCTCCTATTCTAATATCTGACTGGTTTTGCGTAAAAGAACTGAGTGTTCTAGATGTTAATTATTGAACTTGAATGTAGAGGAGAAGTGAAGCGTAGACTGCATCACTGGTTCACAAACTTTTTAGCTTGAGACCCAAAAAAGAAATGGACCCTGGACCCAAGCTAGTGAATATAGCAGATCTACAAGCTCACAACAAGTCTATGCTACGGTTTGCTACCATTGTGAGCTTGTAGATCGTCTATTTGCACTACTTCTTAAACATGTGTTTTCTAATTTATGCAATTTCTTTGATTTTCTTTTCATTTATTCATGAAGCTCTATTGAAAAATCACTGAATTTGTTTTTGATTCATGAAAATATATTTTTTTATTTTATTTATCTAAAGTTTTTTTGGAAAATGTTTTGACACAATGATAATTTAAAAAAAAAATGTAGCAAAGAAAAAATAAAGGTATGTTTACTCACGACCCATAAAAATGTGTCCGCGACCCACAAATGGGTCCCGACCCAGTGTTTGAGAAACAGTGCTGTAGTGTAGACTGTAGAGAACAGCCTCTCCCCCACTCTGAAATACAATCCCCCCCTGCTTCTCTTGTGTAATGTGTGCATGTGTGCGTGCGTGTGTGTGCGTGCGTGCGTGCGTGCATTTGTGTGTATCCCGTCTCCCATCCCATTTCCTTTATGTATCCCTCCTCCTTTATCTGGCCCCCCTCCTCCCCCCCCAAGCCCCTCCTGTATCTCTGCTGCTCTCCTGTCCTCCGTTTCCCTCATGATGATGATGATGACAAAATGAATTTGCATATGTTTTTCCCGGAGAACACTCATTAGAATGCATACACTGGTAGCCTTCAAGTCTCCTGAGCAGGCTGGCGTTCTGTCATTAATACCTCTTCTTGATGCAGAATGGGGCAGGGACAGTCACGGCATCACAGACAGCATGTGGTTGTGATTGGCATTCGAAATCAGTGTGTCTGTCCCATGCTTAATCCAGGCATAAAGGAATAAATGATGCGTCAGCCATTTCCTTTGTTTCTAGTTACGAGCATAATAGGAATAGGCCTATATTATATATTTATCTGGAAAATATGTAATTTAGGCCTACTCGATATTTCCCAAATAAATATGTATAAATTCCATGGATAAACAACTTGTGCGGTATATTTAAGTTCCACCATGAAACAGAAAGGAACGCCACCACACGCGAGCGTGCACGCGCGCACGCACGCCCACACGCCATTAAACGTAATACATTTTAGAAAGCATTATGTCATTTATTTTTGCTGGCAGTCACTGTCATTGCTCCCATATTAAATTCGCTACGATTATTTGTCATTGAGTTGGAGTGTAAAACTTATATTATTATCTCTGTCTGTCTGTCTGTCTTATTTGACAATTTATCAATTTTTTTGCCAATGTTTGACCAGTTTGTATAGTATAGTTTGCTGATTAGCCTACTTTTGATGCAATAATGGGGGTCCCGACCCACAGGTTGAGAACCCCTGGGCTAAACCAACCTGGCCATATAAGATGTGCTGAAATAAACATCCCTAAATTGTTTTTTTTTTCATATAAAAACGGACATATAGGCATAACTTAAAATATAGCCCATTCCATACAAAATCACAGAACATTTGAATAAACACATGCATAGATTATGAAAAATACCATTAATAGCATTCCTTGCAGACAAAGTGACAGTATTTGTGACAACAAGATAGAGAGAAAAAATATATGATAAATCCCTATGTTTTTAATCTTTATGGAAACTGGTGTAAAGCAATATAGATTAGATGCTAATTAGAGAGGACACAGCATTGATCAACCAAGTCTGAGTTGGCAGTCAAATGTTTAAAAAAAAATCCAATATGCTGCTTTTCCACTAGTAAGAAACATGCCTATAGGATTACTAGCAATGGCCTACTTAAACTTTATTGGAGAAAGAACTTTTTCCATTTCATTATTATTATTATGTTTTATGTCAGAGAAGTTTGAGTTCACAGTTTTATTTGAACCAAATATAACAACATCAAATTGGCTCTTGTTCATCGGTTGGAAGGGTTAGGCTTTATAACCTTCAAATTAAGAGCATATGCATACAGTGTGGATGGGCACTCATAGCCTACTCCCTAATAATCAACGATGATGATGACGACACATAGTTACAGTTGTCTAAATAGTCTCAATAAGCCATGAAAAGCTATCAGTGTGCTTAAAAGAAAAATAATACTATACTATCTATAGTCATTAACGTTATAAATGTGTTACACAATCCTCTATGCAAGCTGGTACAAGCTGGCCTATTCTCATTATAGCAGTGGAAAAACCTATTTGATGGATACAAACAAACAAACAAAGATACACATTTTGCTTGCTCATGGGCCATGGAATGTAAACCCAAGGCCAAAATTGTTTAACCACTTGAACCCCAGCATCGGTATTGTGGGGAAAGCTTTAGCTGAAAATAGCAGATCGACAGGCTCACAATGTAGGGCGTGGGTGGCATTGTGAGCTTGTCGATCGGCTATTTTCAGCGAAAGCTTTCCCCACAATAACAGAAAAGACACTAGTATTGAGTATTGAGGGACTCCGGTTACCCATATGGGGTTTAAGTGGTTAAAAACGAATGCAAGCTGTCTCTACATAGGCTATCACAATATTTTTGGGATTCAAATCATTGCCAAATTATGTAAACATTCACATTGGACAGGTCCCCAATGTGCTCAAATCAGATTTAGCATTCACTCTCCAGATTACATTTTCAAAAACACGATCTTCTTATTTTATGTAATCAAAGTACTAATTACAATGGCTGAGGTGAATGGACAATAGTGTTGGTTGATGGTATGGGGAAACGCCCACCAACACACTCCCATCACAGTCGTACAAGTGGTTTTGTCACCAGGCGCTCCACTCTACATGGTCTCATTCATGTACTCCTTGCCTACTGTACTACACTGGGGCTCTCCATAGCAGTGAATTCAATACTATGGCAAAACACTCACTACTACTAGCACCAACGTGCTGCTTTGGAGCGATTTGTTTTCGTATCCACGCGCCCCCGAAAAGCTAAATGACGTTTCACAAAGGCGAGCCAATGGCGCCTCGTGTTCTATTAGAACAATGAAAAGCGTCCGTCCAATCGCGCGGGCGCTACTGCGTGTTGCCATGTCCGCTTATTATAAGCGATTTTGGGCTTGTTTCAGAAGTGTAGTTGCTTATTTGGGCTTGTTTCCTAATGTTGTTTTTAAACCAGTGGTTCTCAAACATTTTCATGTTAAGAACCCCCAGATGAATATGTATTTGTCCAAGGACCCCCATCTGAAAATATTTCGTGCCAGGGAGTCAAGAGGATGGGACCCCCACACAAGATTTGGGTTGTTAAAGAATGTTTCAAAGAATATTCCCAAATTGCCTTTTTTTTCTCCTCAAGATTCTTTTTGAAAATAATGCAATTTTGTTGCTATTGAAAATAGCAGATCTACAAGCTCACAACGCGTCGCGTCTTGTGAGCTTGTAAATCGAGCCAAGTCTTCGCTTCTTTTGGGCTTGTTTTCATAGACATGGGTTGCTTCTTTCTCTCGCACAATCTGGCAAGTACTGGCGCTACTCGGGGCGCCGGCCAATGGGACGCGAGCCCCACCGGGAGTAACGTTAGAGAGTCTGGGGCTGAAGACACTGCGTACCGCTGCTGTTTGTTCTCTCACACAGCCATTGCAGAGCAGCATTGAGATACACACAGAACATTACACCTAGTGGTAAGTATATCCCATAAACCAGACAATCCAAATAAGTGTCGCGATCAGGATGAAAACGGCGATAACATTCTTGAAAAATCTTAGTCACGCGTTTATCTAACTCAAACGTAATGGCTTTTGCAGTTTCGATTTTTTTCGTTTTGACGAAACGTCAAAAAAAAAGAGAGAAAATGATTAATTTCGCTAAGCAGATACATGACTCCGACTGACTGGGGAGTGTGGACGAGGGAGCTTTGTTAAAATGGCAACTATTCAACGGCTCTGGTCAAAATGTCGCTTTTTGTAAATAAGAATTATTTTTAATATTGTGGTCATATGTTTTGCACAGTATCGTGGCGAATCGCGTGGTAGTTATCGTGTAAAAAATAAGGGAATTTCGAGCGGACAACTGGGTACAGCGCTCAACACGGTTAGCTAACTTACAATGCTAGCCATTGGCATTGCAGTGTATATTGCGAGGCTGAACGCCTGTATAATGGTGAACACTGGGGAAAAGCATGGGAATTTAGATAAATGTGAAACGTGGGGAAAAAGACACAACATCTCCGAATAAATACATAGGTTGAGTTGTTTGAGCTAAATGACAAGTAAAAACGATGGAGAAAAAAAATCCCCGTGAATCTGCGCTTTACTGTAATGGCTGACTGTATTCGCATAGGAAACAAGACAGTCGAGGCGAACGGCAGAGGCGCAGTTGCGGTCCAACTTTTTCTAACCGGGTTTTCTAACGAAACGAATGACAAACTATGAAATGTAATAACAGAGAAAAAAAGTTCAATCTTTCATCATCGCAACGATGCCATCGTGTTATTTTTCCGATGATTTTAAAGTGTCGAAATCGCAGTTTGAAAAGAGGTGGGTCCGCCGCAGGTCGCTCTGCCCTCTATTGCAGTGAGCCGCTGACACAAAGACAAGGAGCCATATTCTCCATGTTAGTGGATGAAGACAAGCGGCCATTCCGCGCTCATAGGAACCAACTCACTACAACACAAGCCCAATGTATTACTATACAACACGGTCAGTGCAATGGGATTCTACCGGGGAAATTTGTTGTCAGCGTCGCGGGCGTTTTGGACGTGTTTGTCGATTTAAAAACCGAACATGAAGGCGGAAGGAGACATTTGAGGGGGACTTTCTTTCACGAAGAAGCCTTTCTCCCAAAATGGAAGAAGAAATATTGCCGTCGTGTTTGACCTCCTTTTTCCTCAACGAGAAGCCTATGCGCCATTGCTATAGTTCAGACTCCACACGTTACTTGCGAGTTGCAATAGCGGTTAACGGTGGATATGGAGTTATTATGAAATATGCCGAATTTTGATCGGATTTGAAAAAAAATATTGACTTTGTACTCTACTGAAAGGAAAGATGATTCGTCAAGATTTGCTGATCACGTAATAAGAAATTAAGAGTTTTATTGTTTTTTTTTAAATAAACACATTTGTAACGTCTCTTTGTAATTCTTTTTGCTTTATCAAACGTTTACTGAAGCAAAAGTTATGCACATTCACAATGCTGTTGCTTTATTTATAATACTTTGGGGTTTTTAAACATTATTGCCGAGAGAAGTCATCCCAAGTAATTTGTGCTCTACTCTTGAACTTAATAAACTTTTATAGTGTAGCGCAGTGAAAGTGACTTTAACGGCTCGCTTTATGTTCTAGTTATGAGGAAACTGTTACAATAGAAGTACTAGTAATTTTCCTAGTGAAAATGTGTCGTCATGTCTGAAACGATGATCTTAAGGGTTGACAGCCAGTGACCACTGAGGCTTATTAAGAAGGCATTCCACGTTATGATGATAGAAAAGGAAAACAACAATGACAAGATGGTCGTTTTCATAACATATTTTCCATCGGACCCTCCAGAACCGGATGTGTTTATTTAATGGTCTATGTTTAACTAACTGTAGTGGTTTGACAGTGGGGAGGGGAGATCAAATTGTAGGCCATAGTCCATTAATAGTGGATACTGGATACATGATCTACTTTGGTGCACATCTGAACATGTGCTGTAGGCTTTATGATAAATACATTTTACATGTGGGGGTAACAATGCTTCAATAAAAAAATAAACTTGAACCTGAAAGGGTCCTCTTATGTTGTAAATTAATAATAGTGAGGAGTACAGTATAGTTGGACACAAAAGCACATAACTCAAATAAAGTGTATATAAATGAGCAATCCAGTTCTATCTACATATTCAACCCTAAATAAGACTTAAGAATAATAAGAATAGGTATGATGATTGTAATTATATTACTTGATTGACATTTTATTAAAAATAGCCATATTTGTTTTTAAGGTACTGATTATCAAGATGGGTAAAGATAAAGATCCAACCAAGCCGAGGGGGAAGATGTCCTCTTATGCCTACTTTGTTCAGACCTGTCGGGGGGAACACAAGAAAAAGCACCCAGAAGCATCAGTCAACTTTGCAGAGTTTTCCAAGAAGTGCTCAGAGAGATGGAAGGTAGGAAGAGTGAGGAAGCCTGTCATGGGCTAGTTTGTACAGACGTGTCACCTTTTCCCTTGCTATCTAAATTGTAGACTACATAATATGGGATCATTGCAGCTACATATGCCAACATACAGTATGTTATGCAGTGAGAAGTTACACAAATTTGAATTTATTTTTGTTTGGATGTCACAGCTCCATATGCCGAAGGTAATTAATTGCATGAATCTTGTGCTTGGCAATCTGAATCATGCAATTCAGATTGTTATACTGTCCTTGTGGATTCTAGAAGCATATTTTTGTAGATATCCCAAATTGCATACTGTACAAGTAGATCATTGCACACCTGATGTAGCTAGTAGGATACATCTACTATTAGACTAAATCATGGGTATTCTGCATGGAGTGCCTTAATTGTCATGTTGTATGCCTTTCAGACCATGTCTCCCAAGGAGAAGGGCAAGTTTGAGGACCTTGCCAAACTGGACAAGGTGCGATATGAGAGGGAGATGACCGGTTGGATTCCACCCAAGGGAGAGAAGAAGAAGCGTTTCAAGGACCCCAATGCCCCCAAGAGACCCCCGTGAGTCCAGCTGTCAACATTTCCTTTTGACTGAGCCTCATCTACAATGCAAGAGGCTGTTTTAAACACTTAAAACCTAAATACTTTGAACCGGGTTCTATCCTTTTTTCCCCCCTCTACACCATATCGCTTTGCCTAAATAGTGGTGCTTTGCGAGCTTGATCTACTGTTCTCGTCAAAAGTTTATCTATTTTCACCAAATGTTTGCATATTGCGGCATGCCCAGAATGGGGACGCTAGGGTTCATGTTGTTAGGTTGTGACAAGTGACAGCTGCTGCTACAGCCCCGCTCACTATTCTTGCCCTTTTCTTCAGATCTGCCTTCTTCGTCTTCTGCGCGGAGTACCGCCCCAAGCTCAAACTGGAGACCCCTGGTCTGACCATTGGAGATGTTGCCAAGAGGATGGGAGAGATGTGGAACGGCACCTCATCAGAGGATAGGGTGCCCTTTGAGAAGAAGGCCGCTAAACTGAAGGAGAAGTATGAGAAGGTAAATAAATGGTTGAC
The DNA here is from genome assembly GCF_963280865.1 of Gymnoscopelus braueri. Taxonomy (NCBI): domain Eukaryota; kingdom Metazoa; phylum Chordata; class Actinopteri; order Myctophiformes; family Myctophidae; genus Gymnoscopelus; species Gymnoscopelus braueri. The sequence goes on from NC_137609.1 coordinate 33,437,749, forward strand.
ATGGTCTTGGATAGTGTCACTCTGCATTCAGTGTATTGATGCCAAGGAGCTGTAAAACATACACATGGTTTAAGTTGTTAAGACACACTTGTTTTTGGAAAGTAGGATAGTGGGCAGTGTTAGTATAGAATAACTTATATTTCATTCCCTCACCACAGGAGGTTGCAATTTACCGTGCCAAGGGCAAACCAGGCAGTGCACCAGCTGCGAAAGCCCCAGCCAAGGTGGTGGAGAAGAAGATGGATGATGATGACGACGATGAGGATGATGACGAAGATGAGGATGAAGACGACGATGATGACGAGTAGATACCGTTACATATTGTGCTCAGTTCCTTGTTTATAAAGCATTTAATCCACTTGTACACACTTCACTTAATGGATAAAAAAAAAAGAGTATGTTGGGGGAAAAAAAACATAAAATGAAAAGGCTGTGTATATCAGTTATTTTTAAGCTGTACAGTTGTTTTTTTCTCCGTTTTTGTATAGTTAACACTACAAAAGTAACGTGTCTGTATCTTTCTGCCAGTCTTATATTTTCCAGTGGTAGTTCCTAGACCACTATCCCACCTGGTACAGTTGAAGGGGTTTTAGAATGGCCCAGGGACAGGTGGGCTTACCGTATTTACCCTAGCTAGAGGTGCACAGCACAAAAAAACTTTTGAGTTCAGTCTGAGTGTGTCTTTTCCCTGTGTTCTTTTTTTCATGGCATATATCAAAATTGACGTATTCAACTTAATGTTCTTTTGAGTACCACTGTTATTTCAAAAAGAAAAAAAAATGCCTTGTTTATTGTTGGAATTTAAATTGCTTATGATGTCAATAAACATTTTGTAATAAATCTCTTTTTCATTTTGTTTTAAAGGCAGGACTAAATTAGTTTTGTTTTCCAAAGGTTTCACGATACATGTTTTTGATTAAATGGGTCTGCACAGTGAAAGACAAATGGAAGTTTCATGATAAAATCATGTTGGCGTGCGAATTGCAGCAACCATGAACTGTCACTTGATAGGGGTGTGTGGTGGTGGTGGTGGTGGGGGGGGGGTTTACTGTAGGCACCTAGCAGGGGTCTTCAATGTTTTTCAGGCCAAGGACCCCTTAGCTGAGAGAGAGATGAAGCAGGGACCCCCACTACATAATGGATTCATGTTGTGTTTCAGACATTTAACAACTTAGAACCTCAATACTTTGTAAACTTGACCTTTTGGCCTGGTACTTGGTCCACTGTTTTTTTCCCCTGTAGACTAAACCTCTTTGCCGAAAATAGCCGATCAAGCTCTGAGCTTGTAGATCTGCAATTTTACGGCTAATGTCCCCCCCCCAGAATAGGGATGCTAGGGCTCAAGTGGTTAATGTAGAAAATATAGAAAATATATAAAAGTCCCTATCACACAAAGATTTAGATACCCCCTGCAGTATCTCTGAGGACCTCCTAGGGGTCCCGGACCCTCTATTGAAGACTCACGAAATAATTGTAGAAATCTTGCAATGACGATATGTTTCAAAACATGTTGGGTGTAGGGCATCGTTCTGGCAAAGAATGTTCTTATTTGTTTTTTATGTCTGCAATAAGAGGTGAAATGTCTGGGAGATGTTATTACTGTTTTGCCCGAATACCAAAACACTCGCCCTAAAACAGTCGCCCTGTGGCAAATTCGGCGGTATTCACCTGGTATTCCTAAACCAACGTAACCTCAGTAAAGTAAACTGTCTAAACCCAACCTTATTCCTAAAAGTAACCTCAGTAAAACTAGCTAAACCTAACCTTATTCCTAACCTTATCCTTAGTAAAACAAATACAAGAATACAAGAACCGCTGGTCCGCGAAAGAAATGGGGGCGAGCGTGTTTTGGGGCGAGTCCTCCTGTTACCCTTTTGCCCACCATGTCCCGTGAAGGTGTTCTGAGTGAACACAGCCCAAATTGTACTTCGCCGTATGACTGTCGCTTGCGCGAAACCGACGCACGCTCACAACCATGGACGTATTGTTCACAACGCGCCGTGAGCTTGTAGATCAGCTATTTTCGGCCAGCGACACCGTCGTACGATGGAGTGGAAATGGGGGTGAGCCCGGGGGTGGGCGGGGCTGTGTAATGTTCATCAAAACAGTCTATCAAGAGCGGCAAACAGCGTTGCCATGTCGGCTTATTATAAGCGACTTTGGGCTTCTTTTTCTGTAAAGTTGCTTGTAAATATTGGTAGTTGCAGTTTTTTTGGGCTTGTTTGTGTTGTTTAAACCAGTGGTTCTCAAACATTTTCATTCATATTAATATGTATTTGTCCGCAGACCCTCCATCTGAAAATATTTCCGATATTGTGAGCTTGTCGGCTACCTATTTTCAAAAAGCCGTGTCGCTTCTTTTGGGCTTGTTTTCTTAGACCACCTGGCTGCTTATTTCTCTCGCGGAATATGGCAACGCTGGCGAGGGATGGCAGGTAATGATAACGACGACAACATTAATAGGCTATCGTGGTTATTTCTTTTGCATGTAATTGACATTACTGATTTGTGGAGTCTGATGCTGGTCCAGAAACCAAAGCGTGACACTACCTTCTCGGCTCTCTCAGTCTCAGGATTGAGAAGATTGCAGATTTGATAGATTTTTGCGTTTAATGACATAATATCCACAAAAAAAAGTTATGTCAACCGTAGGCCTACTAACGGTAGGTTATATTTTTGTTGCCATTGCATGAGACGTTAACGTAGTATTAGGTATTTTACCACAGGATAAAGAAATGTCATTTCAGCATATAGCCTCGGTCCCTCGGCTTATTCATTCATAAATCATACAGTAGAGCTGAACGGTCAGTCCCGCCGGTCAGGTCAGCGCTCTGCAACTTTTTCTAAGGAACTGACAACCAGACCAGTGATGGCAGATGTCATGTAGCCTACTCACATTTTTTACTTGAGTAAAAGTATCAATACCGCCATAGAAATACTCCGTTACAAGTAAAAGTCTGGTATTCAGAATTTACTTTAGTAAAAGTACAAAAATAGTTGGCATCAAAATATACGTAGCCTAAAGTAGCCTACCAAAAGTAAACGTAGGCCTACTGATTATGCAGAAGGTCAAGTTTTCAAAATGTATAACAATCTTTTGAAAATAGCAGATCTACAAGCTCACAACAGTAGCAATGTGACGCGCTGCGAGCTTGTAGGTCACAGCGCTAGGTCACAGGAAATATATTATAGAGCATAAAGTGGTTAATAATATGAATGTTTAGTAATAAAACTCTACATTTACGAAGTCACTTTAGAAACTAAAGTTTTCAAATAATTGTAGTGGAGTAAAAGTAAAAGTAGCCTACAATATTTTCCTCAGAGATGTAGTGGAGTAGAAGTAAAAGTATAGAAAATTGGAAATAGGCTACTCCAGTAAAGTAAAAGTACCTGAAAGTTGTACTTAAATACAGTACTTGAGTAAATGTACTTAGTTACTTTCCACCACTGAAAATAGACTATTATTATTTTTTTCCACGTTAAGTAAATGAACACGTGGCCTTACAGAGCAGCAGAGTGCATATAGGAATCTACTCTTCTGTAAACAGTCTTGTCAAATGATGTCTATATATAGCCTATCTCTCATGACGAAATCACTGGTCATTCTGGATTTCTGTCCCAGGGTAGCGTTCTAGAGCTAGAGCACTGTTTCCCAATCAGTGGGTCGGGACTCATGTTAGACCAGTTTGTATGGGTCACGAGTAAATGTCCCCCTTTTTAATTTAGTACATTAAAAAATAATAATGTATATATATATTATCCCAAAAAATCACAACTTTTCATCAATTAAAAACAATTCCATTAGATGAAATCAAAAAATCTAATAATTTCCATTAAAAAAAAAAAAAAAAAACGTTTTCGCGCCACGTTGTGAGCTTGTAGATCTGCTGTTTTCACTAGTTTGGGTCCCGGGCAAACGTTTAATTTCTCTTTTGGGTCTCGAGCAAAAACGTTTAGGAAGCACTGAGCTAGAGGGATCATACAGTAGTCTACAAGTCATGTTACATGACCATTTTGAAGACACACTGATGGGCAATTTATTTTAACAATAGGGCCTACCTTCACTCATCATGTAGGCTATTGATTTAGGTATAGGCCATGTTTTAAAAATAGCTCACCTCTAAGCTATAAGGTCAAGAGGTTAAGGACCTAGTTTGACATCTGCCTAACAGTCAGCATTTGCATTTGACTTTGTAGAGAAACGTCCAGAATGTAGAACCTGTCAAAGTAGCCTACAGTGTATTTGAACAATAAGTGGATGAGTTTTTGAGTTATGTACTTTTAGGCTGAGTAAATGAGCAGCAAATGACCATGGTGCTATTTCCCACCCTTTCTTCAGAAATGCCTGGCCCTGGTCAATTTCAAATGTGAGAGCCCAGGCCTATCCATTACAGATGTTGCTAGAAAACTGAAAGAGATGAGAAGAAGACTGCTGAACCTAAAGAGAAATACGAGATGGTGCATTAATATTAAAATGTTGTTTTATCATTTTTGTTGGTGTGTGAGTGCGTGTGTGTGCGTGTGCGTGTGCGTGTGCGTGTGCGTGTGCGTGTGCGTGTGCGTGTGTGTGTGTGTGTGTGTGTGTGTGAGTCGATATGTACTCCCTGTATTGATGCTAGAATGCTTTGGAACAGTTGGGTGAGTATTAGTGTCAGCGACATATTTTGGGGTGATTTTATTATTTGTGTTTATCTGAATAAGAAAATGATCAACATAAACCTGTTTCTATCTTTAACTGTTCCTGAGCTGTAATCAATTTTCTTTTACCCTGACCCCCAACCTTTTGAAAGGTACAGTCTAGACCACACTTTCACTACAGTTTTTGAGTTTGTAAAGTGTTTAGTTTCTTATGATAATGTTAGTGGTTAGGCAGGGGTTGATTTGTTAAAAGCAGATCAGTTGTCAGCTGATATAACAGTTGTCCAAACTCCAATAACCACAGGAACCCTCGCGTCACCGTCACCATTCTGGGCATGTCATAACAGGCGAACATTTGGTTCAAATAACAGATCTACAATCTCACAATGTGTCACAACGCGGTGCGTTGTGAGCTTGTAGATTGGAATTGAGATTTGGTGTAGAGGGACAAAAGGTGAGGACCAAGTACAGACCCTGTTCAACGAAGTATATAGGGTTTAACTACTTAAACCCCAGCATCGGTATTGTGGGGAAAGCATTCGCTGAAAATAGCAGATCGACAAGCTCACAATGCAACGCGTTGCGTCGCCTTGCGAGCTTGTCGATCTGCTATTTTCAGCAAAAGCTTTCCCCACAATAACAGAAAACAGGAAATACACTAGTATTGAGCGCTGCAGGACTCCCGTTACACCCATATGGGGTTTAAGTGGTTAAGTTGTTAAATTTGACAACCACTGCAGGATGAAGGATTAGATCAGTGGTTCTCAACATGGGGTCCAGGGACCCTGTGGTTTCCTTGAGGGGTCTCCAAATGGAACCCTACAGGTCTGTGTAGCTGGTCTGTTACACATGCTGACAATTTTACCATTGAGCTAATAGAGAGCCTGCCTGCTTGAATCTTGTGTCAGATCCTGTGTCTAGGTGAGATATGACCTTTGACACGATCTAAATGTCTCAATAGAAGAGCAGGGAGACAAAATACAATCACCCCTATTGTATACGTTATATTGTGTTAACATACTCTACCATACAGATTGGACAAAATTACATTTTATCAATTAAAAAAGATACATAGTGCCGCTTTAAATGAGCAGTAGCAGTAATGCTCTGCAGACATCATTTTTGATCATCTATTCCTTCCACTATGCAGTGGTAAACAAAAACGTACAAAACACCTTACTTTAGTGTGACACTGTCATACAACAAGTTATAAAATAGGGCATTCATTTATGAAAAAAAAACGTTGAAGGTGAAATATGGAGCTGCAAGGTTTCTGCCTGACTTTTGAATTTTTCATATTCTTTCTTTCATTCTCTAATTGCAAATGTATCTTCTGGTCCTGGTTAAAATGCTGTTGATGATGTGTCTTATTCAGTTCAGATGACCAAGCTTGATGAGCTGAGCTAATGATGTAACATACAGTATGACTCATTTGTATGTGTTTATGCATGTCTGCTTTTGCCGGAATGCAAACAAGATGTGCGTTCAGTCTTCTTGCCTAGTAGAGGTGCATTAAGTTGTAATTTCACGTCCTCTCCATGTCAATGCACATTGCTGACTTCCTGTTTTATTTAGATACAGCTTCCTCTCTCTCCCCCCCTCTCTCTCTCTCCCCCCCTCTCTCTCTCTACCCAACTCTCTCTCTCTCTCTCTCCTCTCTCTCTCTCCTCTCTCTCTCTCTGTCCCATTCAGGATGAAAAGAGTCCATTTATATAAGAAGGATTATAAAACCCAGTGACATAAGGATATACTGGGTATATAAATACACTCAACTACTGTATACATACAGTGCTGTAAATCAGTGGTTCTCAAACATTTTCATGTCAAGGACCCTTACATTTATATGTATTTGGCTGCACACCCCCATTTGAAAAGATTTTATGCCAGGTTTTTGTCAAGTTTTGTCAATATTCATCAATATTTGTCAACATTGTTCAAAAGTTGCAGATCTACAAGCTCACAGCGTGGTACATCGTGATTCGTTGTGAGCTTGTAGATGGGCTATTGAGTATAAAATAGGGTCAACGTGGTTAAACTGTTCCTCCTTTAGCTGGGGACCTTCTGAAACCCCCTCAAAGACCCATGGGGCCACTTTGAGAATCACTGCTATAAATCACCAGAGCTCAAACCAAAATAATGTACATGATGCTCTGACTACATACAACAGTGGAGCTTACCACCTCTTAAGCCTGATTCTTCTTTGATACAGTGTGTGTGCGTGCGTGCGTGTGCGCACGCGCGCGTGTGTGTGTGTGATATTTCTAACTTACGTAGCCTCTGTCTGCATACGGCTGCAGTACTATCTGCTTAGCCTTGGACTGCTGAATACTCCTTGATATCAAATTGTCTGTGGGGGAAAGCAGGCACTGGGCTACTGCTGACCTCTGCACTGCTTTGATAAAAAGAAGCCAGTCAGTCACTGGAGGTTTAATTGGACACTGCTGTTCCCCGTGACTTCTTTTCACTCCTGATTATGTCATTGTGCTTAGTGGTGGATAATTGCATTTTCTATTTAGAGCAATGGTTCTCAACCTTTTCAGGCCAACACCCCCCAAAAGAATCATATTTGAACTGGGGACCCCCCCACTCTGACAAGCACTTGGAACTGTGGGAGTTGAGGCATTACATTTAGTTTGACTCGGTTCCACAGATAAATATTGTGAAAATAGCAGATCTACAAGCTCACAAGGCGTTGTGAGCTTGTGGATGGCTATTCTTTTTTTTTGCCTCTTTCTTATATTATTTGACAATTTGGCTAATGTTTGACCAGTTTTAATAGTATAGTTTGTTGATTACTTCATTTCTATTTACTTTATCATTATTATAATTTGTTAAGGGTATTAAAAAGCTTAGAATCCTTAAACTATCACTTTACTGTCATCTGGGGACCCCCCAACATCATGTGGGGACCCCCCTGGGGGTCCCGACCCACAGGTTGAGAAGCACTGATTTCGAGGGTTGACACTATTTTCAGCTATTCTTTGTACATGTCATCCAGGATAGAAATGATTGAATACTAAATGTAAACAAATGTTGTTGTGCTGAGTGCACATTAACAGATAAAATGAAGGGTAAGCTCTCTGTTCACCTCTACTGTTACTGCTTTCTCATTTGGCAAGTAGAAATGCTACTGAGGAAAGGGATCATGGCTGTGGCCGCAGGCAAAGAGATAAATAGACTGTTTGCTGTGTAGTAGTGGCTGCCGTCATCTGTTGATAACTAACTGTATAGACTTGTATAGAACAGGCAGTGCAAGAGAGCGGACAAATACAGCAGGCTTAGTTGCACAGCAACTCTCAAAGCCTTGTTAATCCTGGCCACCTGGTATACGTAGTACTGCAGTTACTGGTGTCAGATTGACATCTAGTGGTGACATTGCTGCAACTACACGAGTTGATGAGCAAAATGGTCATCATCACACAGAAGGGGTCTTGCACCTGGGCTGTCATAAAGCAATGACAAAGCAGTGGTTGGAAAAAGTATTCACATTTTTTACTTAAAGACGGGGTGCCGTGATTTTCAGTGATCCCCCCCCCCCTCAAACATAATCATCAGGTATTATGGTTATACTAGGAGGAATATGTTTTCAAAAAAGTGTACAGAAAGTGTTACAATTATGTTTTTATGTGGACACGCCTCCAGTTCATTAAGTATACCTGGTTCTCACCTTAGCACCTCCTCCACCACCTTAGCACCACCCACCTGTCCTAGTCCCTCCTCCTCCTCATGCCCACACCTGTTGTGTTATGATAATGAGGGGGAGGGTACATTTTTACTATGTCACTAAAGCGCTGTTCTACGTTTGACCCTCAAGGTTTCAGCCTCCAGGAAGAAACTCAAAATAGTCAGAGAAGACATAAAACACCATAAAAACACCACCAGGGGGCTTAATGAAGTTCTATCAACCTCATAGACACATGAAAAACAGAAAAAGTGCAAAACCATGGCACCACCTCTTTAAGTAAAAGTCCGGAATTCAAAATTTACTTTAGTAAAAGTACAAAAGTATTGGTATCAAAATGTACTTAAAGTACCAAAAGTAGAAAGTACTTATGCAGAATGTCCCGTTTCACGAGTTTTCAAATGTATGAAATGTATAAAGTCTTTTGAAAATAGCAGATCTACAAGGTCACAATGCGTCGCATTGCGACGCATTATGAGCTTGTAGATCGGCTATTTTCAAATGGTCAAAATGTATAAAGGGCTGAAGTGGCTAATGTATGTTTTGTAAAATCTACAAAGTATCTAGTAAATAAAGTTTTCAAATAATTGTAGTGTAGGCCTAGTATAATATATTTCTCTGAGATGTAGTGGAGTATGAGTAGAAGTACTGAATATTGGAAATACTCCAGTAAAGTAAAACATTTCTCATAATTTTACTTAAATACGGTACTTGCGTAAATGTACTTAGTTACTTTACGCCACTGATGAAAAGTGATAATGATTCATTGGGGCCCAGAGCTATTATATGGGGGCCCATGGTGACTGGATACCAGCTCAGTGGCCTTGTGGTTTAGAGTGTTCGCCCTGAGATTGGGAGGTTAAATGTTCAATCCATGGCCGGCCGGGTCATACCAAAAACTGTACAAATGGGACCCGATGCCTCCCTGCTTGGCACTCAGCATCAGGGGTTAGATTGGGAGTGAGTCTCTGCGACATACTAGCGTCGTGTCCAGGGGGTGCACTTGTACAAGTATCAAGCTGCCTCACGCTATAGAAACAGGAGATGGGCCACATGGCTCGGCGAGGCTTACTTATTGTGACTGGACAACTGAGGTGTTTGTCCTTTACCCAAAGTCTTTTTTATAAAATATAAATTTCATGGGTTCCGGGATTCAGAATTCACATCCCCACATCTACAGAATACAGAGTCATACAGTACATTAGGAGTTGTTTGTATATCTGGGGTTTAGTATCTCATGTTTTTAATACAGAAATACACAACCATCTCCTTTTTGTCATTATTTACTAGATGTTTCCGCAGTTTCTCACCACCTTAAGGATTGACTGAGAATATATTGTATAACTCTCTTATTTTATCTTTGTTTAAAGTCCTTCTAAAGGAATTTCATTAAATAGTTAATAACACATTATTGTACTGTGGTGTGAAAGTTTTTTCTGTTTAGAATGTACTGCCAAAATGCATGAGATCAACACACACACACACACACACACACACACACACACACACACACACACACACACACACACACACACACACACACACACACACACACACACACACACACACACACACACACACACACACACACACAGGACGTTCAAATTGTAATGATTGTGTTCTGAGACTCTCCACAGTCCAGTTTGTTTGACTAACCTCTTATACCACTTGGTGGTGCTGTTTTCAAATAGATACTCTGTGGGAGATTACCCATGGATGCAGACCAGCACCCCAATGAAACAACCTGGATTTGAAGTGAACCAGGGTCTCCCATGTGGAACCGCTCATCCAAAGTTCCTTGGGCTTCAGGCACGTGTACCCTGCTACACTTGCAGTATACACTGATTGGCTTCATTTCACCCTATTAGAGAGTGACAAGTGGCTGTTAATAGTCCATCTACTTTATGCCTAATCTACAGTATGTTCTGCCACACGACGGCTGTCGCCTGCCGAAAATAGCAGATCTACAAGCTCACAATACATGCATTGTGCTTGTGGATCATCTATTTTCGGTGTCCAACATCATCGTATGACGAGGTATAAGCCAGGCTTTAGTCAGAGATACCCATGCCATGTTTAGTGAATGACAAACCATAATCATGTTTGAGCCTGAATGATCCACCCATACACCTCCACAGAGAGATTAAATGTAGCAAAACATGACACTGTGATACTTATGTGTAATGATTTAGTCGACGGAAAACACCCGTAGTTCCTCTTATTATAGAGGGATGAGTGTCAGCCATATGCAATCACCATCTCAGTGGCCTTGTGGTTAGTGTCCTGCCCTGAGACTGGGAGGTCGAGGGTTCAATCGCTGGCCGACTCGTACAAAGACTATGAAAATGAGACCCAATGCCTCCCTTCTTGGCACTCAGCATCAAGGGTTGGAGGGGGGATTCTTGAATATTAAGCTGCCTCACACTAAGGAAACAGGAGATACGCCCCTGAACTATGGCCACATGGCTCTGGAACCATTGGCTCCCAAGGCTACTTATATGAAATCACAGATGTTTGATCTCAATGCATTTATTTTTTATCGTTGATGCCTAATTTTAACATGTTCAAAATAAAGATTTCATTCATTCATTCATGTTTGAGTGACTATTTCAGGAGAAATATGCCCTTTTGGTTGCTATATTGGGTATTATATGGTCATATGATTACAAGGCATCTGTTATACTTGGAACAGCAGTCATAGTCTTATCTTATCCTCAAATATCAAAATCTGATATTAATGACACAAGTCATGAGACAAGATAACTCTCATTGTACCAGAGCCTGAGGCCATCTTTAAAACAGTAATCCATCTGTACTCACAGATGGCTCTATTGTCCAGAGCTCTGTAACAGCCAAGGGAGAATGGTTTAATGTCATACACGCCCGCACACGCATGCACACGCGCACACACACACACACACACACACACACACACACACACACACACACACACACACACACACACACACACACACACACACACACAGAATGAGCTGTCCCGGGACTTGAGTGGTACAGTAAAAGAAAAAGAACAGTCCAACGTTTTTGCTCACACGCTCAGTGTGTGTGTGTGTGTGTGTGTGTGTGTGTGTGTGTGTGTGTGTGTGTGTGCGCGCGTGCGAGCATGAGCAGCAGAAAAAGAATAGTTGCATTCATGAATAACCCAGCCCACACTACGTCCATTGTGTGTACAGAGTAAGACTGGGCAGGCAGGGAAGGGGAGGAGAGAGAGAGGGATGAGAGAACGGCAAGGGGGAGAAGAGAAACACCAACCAGAATTTCAATCAAGGCTAAAGGCTGCGTCGACACTTTCTGTTGGACACATCGTTCGAATGTAGTGTGTTTAGTATGCACAATGTACTGTAGAAACGAGTGTGTTATTTTAATAACATAGGCTAGCTCTGCTAAGGACTGAGCTGTAACCACATGAAGTATATACTGTACTTTGTCATCATAAGACAAATAAATATGACAAATAAATAAAATAGCCGATAGCCGATTCACAACCTCACAGTGTATCCTTTTAGCATCATTGTATAATCGTACCGCTGTACTTTTTGCAAACTGTTAATAAAGTACTCAATCAATCGGTTGTGAATCATTTTAAAGGTGCTGTAAGTGTTATTTTGTCGTTGGTATAGTGTTGGTTCAGTAACCAGAGTCTCCCTGTCTCTCCAGCTTTTTAATAAATATAAAATACTATTTCTGGTTGGTCACCAATTTCACCCAATCAGGAGAGAACCCATTTTTTAATCCAATTTTGTCTGCTCATTTCCTGTTTCATCGCTTCCATCTTCACTTGTTTATCCTGTATGAGTTCTCTGTGCTGATTGGATGAAATTGATATCCATGACCTGAACATATATTTTCAGTTTACTTAACAGCTGGAGAGATGGGGAGACCCGTTACTTAACAAACACTATATAGAAATGATTCATATGGGATTATAGAGATATTTAACACTTTTAACCAAAAAACATCTCTTACAATTCCAAAATAACTGTGGGTGCCAGAAAAATGAGACTTCATTCCAAAACGTGGTTTACATCTAATAACTGAGATATAAAGCTTGATGCTATATGTAGTACCTCTATATATGTAACGCAATCAATTGTGACAAAGGCAACGCACTTCAATAATCTTTATTTAAGTTTAGAGATGTAATCCATTTGAAGTTCTTTAGAGGGAAAAGGGGAGGCATTAGTGCTATTTACAATTGGCTTGAAAACTTTTATTTCTGTACAGATTTGAAACCCTGATCAATATAAACAATATTCTTAAGACCTAGTGCTGTTACAAAGTGATTCTTTAAAGCAAAAATAAAATAAAATACAAATTACATTAAATTATAAACAGCTGAAAAAACAAGACCAAAAACAGCACAGAAGAGAAAATAAAAAAATACAGTCTGTCAATGATTAGGGGGGTTTTTGCTGCTGTTAAGTACAAGACATTGTCAGCGAATGAGAGTAAGAACTGGCTAGAGGCTAACCATATACACATTTGTAGACTAAACATCGATATACTGTATCTCAACAAGATCTAGAGTCATCATGTTTCTATATATAAGATTCATATTAAATATATTCTACATTATGTTACCTTAGTCTGGAACATTATTCCCCCATTGGAAAAATATAAAATAAAATAATATTTTTTTATGTACTGTATATATTTTTTATTCAATGAAGGAGCACATGCTTCGGTTGTGCAAAGAAAAAAAAAAATCATTAACGTGGGCGGGAGAGAGAGAGAGAGAGAGAGAGAGAGAGAGAGAGGGGGAGAGAGCGAGAGAGAGCGAGAGAGAGAGAGGGGAGAGATTTGTAAGAGTAAAAGTAAGAGTAAGATAAGATGAATTTAATAATAAAAATAATAAGGAACATTTCATTCCAAGTTCATTTCCCTGCTTGGATTGCAAATGTCAGCAAGATCCATCAACAACACTGTGTTAAAATGAGAAAATAATAATAATAATAATAGTAATGGAGAGAGCTGTGTGTTCCCTTTCTTCCTACTGGGGAAGACAGGGATAGATGGATGGACAACGGTGTGAGGGTAGAAGGCCCAATTATACTCGGCGGATAAAGATCAGGACGGAGATAATCCGTCCTCACTCTGTGTTCATTTCATGTTGCATGTTGTCTGAAAGCTTACGTAGGCGAAATATACCCGTAAGGTGCAATACCGCAAGAAACCATGGGGACAGTGGTGATCCCCTGCCAGACGGACACATCAAACAGTACACAGCGAAGACGGAATAAGGTAGAAGGAATATTAAGAGTTATATATTTTATGGTCTGCTATCTGTGTTGGCGCCGATTACACAATTTCCGCTTTGTGTCTCTTTCTCAGACGATACATCCACATCACCTCCTCTACAGTCCCCATGTTTGTGTCAATATGGACGTACATGGATTCTATAAGGGGATGTAGCATTGCGGAGGGACTGTGTAGGTCGTTAGAAAACGTTGCCCCTTCCTTCCCTCTACTGTATGAAATGGTTGAAGTATGGAGCAAAGAATGTGAGGAACACTGCGTTTTGAACGCATACATAGATGGGATCCATTCTGAACAGGAGTATAAATGGGCCAACAGAGGGATGGAGAAAGGGGGCGAGGGCTGGAAGCTGGGTCAGGCATGAAAGAGGACTGACAAGAGCTTTCCCCAACTCAACACTGGTCGGTCAGTGATCTGCGTGGACTGCGAAAAGCAACGGCGCAGACCAGTCAAAACAATGACAGCAACACTGGTTGTTTGTCTCGTATGTTTGTCGAGTCTGTGTTACACTTTGTCGTGTGACCGCGTTGAGTGCTGAAAATAGCAGGTCTACAAGCTCACAACACGTCGCCATGCGACGCATTGTGAGCTTGTACAGTACATATGCTATTTTCATTGCACGACACCGCCGACAGTCGCAACACTGCTGACAGTGTTATGGCGACAGCATTATGCATGGCTGAGTAGAATCTGCTTGTTCCGCTTCAAGCGAAAATCTATCTTTACTCTCGTGTGCACGTTAAGGGCACATGCAGAGGAGGGCAGTAGAAAAGGACACGTGTATAAGTGTGTGTGTGTGTGTGTGTGTGTGTGGTGTGTGCATGCCTATGAGTGTCGTTGTTGTCCGAGTTGTCTGATCAGGCACATCATCGCATTATCTGTTACACCAAGCACATAAGGTGGACAGCTTCTGAATATCTGTTTGTGTGCATGGATGGATGTGCGTGTGCTTGTGTGGGTGTGTTTTGGAAGAACTGTTCGTTGGTCAAACAAAGTCCTGATGGTCAATATAAGAGAACAAGACCATGCACGCAAATGTGGGCAAGCTAACGGCGAGCTAAAACACCCAGACAGGACTGTTACTACAACAGACCGGCTGGGGTTAGCTAAAACAAATATATGAGTATGTGCGTGTGTATGTCTGTTGGTGTGTTTTTTAGAAGGCTTAAAAACGTGTGCACATGAAACATAACACAACATGCGAAAACTCTACTGATCCAGTTCTTCCATTCCTGTTCTGATAATCAATGGAGTAGGTACAACAAAGGAATCAATTCCATCATCAATGAATGCCCCATTCCTAAATCTGTGTCCTGGTGTCAGCCTGAGCCTGCCTTGTATGCGTTGTGTGCTGTGTGTGTGCTGTGTGCGTGTGTGTGTGTGTGTGTGTGTGTGTGTGTGTGTGTGTGTGTGTGTGTGTGTGTGTGTGTCCGTGTACGTCAGCATTGTGGTCAGGCTGCAGAGCAGGGGCGAGCTTGCTAGGTGTCCAGGACTGCGAGGAAGAGGAGGAGGAAGGTGGTGTTGATGGCGGAGGTGTGTATTTACAGAATGACACAGCAGTTGCTCTCCCCGGTCTTTTCTCGATTCCTCTGACCTGAGAACACACACGCACGCACACACACACAGATCTTAGATAAGATCAATAGACCAGTGACATAGGGTCGCGACCCATTGCCTACAAACAACAACTTTTATATACAGTATATTACATATTTCTTCCCTCAAATTTATTTTCAGAAATAATATCTAACATTTCAAAATGTTTGCAACTTGATAATAGTGAAAATAGCCAATCTACAAGTTCACAGTGACCTTGTACATCAGCTATTTTCCCAATTTCTGAAATAGAGCTTAAGTGGTTAATTAATAATTAAATTGATTGATTGATTAATTGATTTTTGATTGATTGATTGATTGATTGATTGATTGAACACACATACAACTACTACCAAAGCATTGCCTCCCTCCATCAGTCCAAGTCTGAACCCAGTAATGTTTATCTGGACTGCAAAGCATTTCCCATAAATTATTGTAAAATGATGTTTTGTGCTTCCCAGCATGCATTTCAGCCAATCAATACGATTTTGTACAGTGCATGAGAGGAGACATTCGTAGTCAGGGAGAAAGAAGCCAAAGTGGAAGATGACAGAATGGCATGCTCAAAAATCTGCAAGGTTTAGACAGAAAAATCTTTCAAAGTTGAGTGGACAGACAAATATGTCTTCAACGTTCAGTGGATGGACAAATATGTTGTGTTCTATGACTGTGGCAATTATAAAAAGCAACAGTGTCAAACTTCACTACAGTACAAGACAAGACAAGACAGAGATACCTGAACAAGGGAGATGAAAATGACCCAAGGGACATTAACCAATGAATCCCTACATACTGCATCACATGATGAATAGCAAAAATAGACGATCTACAAGCTCACAATGCGCCGCGGTGGGATGCCTTGTGAGCTTGCAGATCACCTATTTTCAGTATTTGTTATATTTTTGGTTACATTAGCACAGCCTTAACCACTTTCAACCTGGCATCCCAATTTTGGGCATGTCATTATAGGCAAACACAAAATTAAAATCTTTTTATATTTTTGTTTTCATTCCTATTTTTCTTATTTATTTTGTGTCTGCCCATAATGACATGCCCAAAATTAGGATGCCAGGGTGAAAGGCTGTGCTAATGTAAAATTCAAATTTGTTCAAGATAAGACATTTGTTTAGTCATAACTCAGCCCGTCTTTTCTAAAGAGGGTTGAAGTGAGCAGTACCGGTATATTTCTTTATTTTTCTTCACATCTTGATACTTTTTATCTTTGAGCAGCCACTTTTACAATTTCTGCACGGAAGGGGGGGGGGGGGGCGGCATACATTAACATTTACAATGAATATTTACTGTACTTTGATAGACAAATAACAACTACATAATGTATACTGTAAGCCCCTCCATCACAGTGCTGCTACTGTAGATATTATGATTGGTTCAGACCTTTGCTCAATTGAATACCCCCCCCCCGGCCTGTAGCAATTGCCATACAATTACCCAGCATGGTGACTTTACACAACATTATGAATTCTAGACACCATGCTATGTCCCGCGGATACATTTGGAGAAACTTGGTTATTTGCAGCAATGACTGTTGAGGAAACAAAAGCCATGTGTAGAGAGAGAAATCATGGCGGAGAATAGAGTGCTCAGAGTTGTTTGGCGTGTGAAAGGCCTGCTGAAAAGAGAGGGGGCGGTGGGGGGGGGGGGGGGTTAGCGGTGGTGGAAAGCCGGTTACCTTGGGAATTTGGCTCAGGCAAGGTCTCTCTGGCGACTAAGTGCATCACTGTGGTCTTCCCCAAGGGCAGTTTGAGAGCTGGCAGAGAGAGAGAGAGAGAGAGAGAGAGAGAGAGAGAGAGAGAGAGAGAGAGAGAGAGAGAGGGAGAGGGAGACAGAGAGAGGGAGAGAGACAGACATGTGATGGAGATTTGAGCCACATCCGTGATTATAAAGTCATACATCCTCACTATCATCAGCTGACCCACTCATAATAATAACGCCAGTGACGCATGTGTGAGTGTTTATGTGTGCCAATGTGTCCAGCACAATCAGCTGCCATTGTTGGACTTTGCATCTCAAAAAGATCCCAACAGCGTGATATACAGCCTTTTATGGCGGACATCTAGGACATAGTTTGTCTGTAGGTACTGTCTTGTCTGTCTGTCTGTACGTCTGTTCCCTAAGGAGTAGAGTAGACCAAACACAGCTCATGCTGCTACCTGCATGACGACACAAAACAGATGCCCCTATAGACGGCTATACATGACGGCTGGGAATGCTCTGTGAAGTGAAACACATCGACATGCAAGCAAAAATGTTTATAAAAATAAGTCAATTTGTCAGTGAATCTCTTAAGTTACACCAACTTATTTTCTTTTGAACCACTTTTGTACTTTGTTAAGTATTTATACAGAGGACATGCAGAGAAGCAGCCAGCCTGTGTAGTGTGCCTTCACCACTGAACACAACGTTGTGAGTTTAACCCATTCAATCCGGGAACGCATCTCTGTCATTTTAGATTTCTTTGGCTATGCCGCGCTATGAGTTTGTATATCTGCTATTTTTGAATAATCCTGAAAATGTGTGCAAATCTTTGAATATATGAGTCTATTGTAACAGGGTTGGGGACTAGCCAGTGACTCAGGAGGAGGTAGAGTGGCCGTCTTGGAATCCGAAAGGTTCCTGGTTCGATCCCCGGCTCTTCCTGGCCACGTGTCGAAGTGTCCTTGAGCAAGACACTGAACCCCTAATTGCTCCTGGTGAGCAGGCTGGTGCCTTGCATGGTTTCCTCCACCATCAGTGTGTGAATGTGTGTGTGAATGGGTGAATGTGAAACACATTGTAAAGTGCTTTGGAGAAAAGCGCTAACTGTATAAATGCAGTCCATTTTCCATTTACATCCTTGTTTGCTGTATTCTTACTGTGGGGGGGAAAAACCCCAGAATAAGAAGTAAACAAAAGGGATATTTACTTGCGACCCACTGTTTGGGAACCACTGCATTAACCGTCAACTGGAAGCAACCATTACACAGTAAAAAACCTTGTGTTATTCTATGCATTTGTAGAGAGTGTAACCAAATGGATCCTTACGGGTCCATTTGGTTACATTTGTACACTCTCTGAGTTAAATTAACACTGACGTGTATAGAAGTGTAGAAGTGAGGCCCGGCTGCTTCAAAAGAAATGGTAAACGGTCTGCATTTCTATAGCGGCCTTTCTCCAAAATGCTTCACAAAGTGCATTACACATTCACCCATTCACACACTGATGGCGGAGGAAACCATGCAAGGCAACAACCTGCTCACTGGGAGCAGTTAGGGGTTCAGTGTTTTGCGTACACTTTGACACACAGCCAGGAGGAGCCAGGGAATCGAACCGGGAATCGAACCGGGAACCTTCTGATTCCAAGACGGCTAGAGTTGTTCTGATATTGATACCAGTATCGGAAAAGCTGCCAATACTGCCTAAAATGCTGGAATCGGTATCAGCGATATCAGTCTGTGCCAATGCAATACCACGTCATTTAGCACATGATATTTCATTTACAGTCATATTTGTTTACGCTTCAGTTGATGTTGCACGACTGTTTCATACGCTTACTGAACTATTTACATTATTTTACTAACTTTAACAATTATTAATGGCATTTGTATTTATTCCTAGATCAGTGGTTCTCAAACCTTTAAATTTTAAGGACCCCCATGAATCTGAGAGTGTACAAATGCGACCAGATGTCCATTTGTACACTCTCAGAGTTACAGACCCACCTGTAAGGGTCCATTTGGAACCCCCTCATGGAACCCAGATGGTCCCTGGACCCCAGTTTGAGAACCACTGTCCTGTTTTAAAATTACCCAATCTGGTATCGGAACGGTACTCGGTATCGACCGATACACAAGTTGTGGGTATCGGAATCAGTATCGGGAAGGAAAAACTGGTATCGGTACATCTCTAAAGACGTCCGCTCTACCTCCTGAGCAACTGCTGCCCCGAAAGGAGCACAGCGCTCATTTCTGTGCACCACCCAATTTTGTTATTCTTTTACTCCACTCTTCTTTGGTGGGGGTTGGGGGGCAAAAGTCAATCGAGCTAATCTTGTTCAAAAATCGACGTGTCACGATCAATTTGTTGATATACAATTATTATTCATTTAATCGATTATTTGATGAATGAAAAAAGTTATCAATATAATAATCACTAAGAAAACAATTGATAGAAGCAGGCAGCCCTAGTCTCCTTCCTCTCTCTTTCTCTCTCTCTCCTCTGGCTCCGTGGCCTGCAGCCTGACGCCTAAAAACCCTGCTCTTCCCCCTTTCCTGACCAGCCTCCTTCCTCTCTCTTTTTCTGGATTTCCTCTCTGCTCTCTGTCTCTCTGTCAAAGCAGGCCTGTCTACAGCACTAAGGTGCCTCTGTTCTAGGGACCAGGAAGAGACGGGGAACTTTACAGAAATGCACTGCTGTGTGTGCGTGCAAGTGTGTGCGTATGCGCGTGCGTGCGTGTGTGTGTGTGGGTGTGTGTGTAATTTCTCACCTCCTAGCGTTACATTGCCATGTAGAAAACGACCCTGGTAGATGAGTCTCAGGATGTTAGGACTGCTGACTTGTTCCTCCTCCCAGTCTGAGAGAGAGAGAGAGAGAGAGAGAGAGAGAGAGAGAGAGAGAGAGAGAGGATGAGTGCTTCTCTCCGTCACGTCACATACACACTGATTTTAGTTTTTCCTTATGATGTTCTTATCATGAAACAACACCTGCATCAAGGGCACTTTAATATAGTAACAGCAAAAGTATCAGATCGACAAGCTCAAAATGCGTCGATTCGCTGTAGTGACGCAGTAGCATGATCAAGTAAGTCATTCATTTAACATTTGTTACGTTTAATTAAACACAAAAAACACCACAAAAAGTATGGAGATAAGAGGCTTCTGCCTGACAGCAACGATAAGCTAGACCGGGAACGCATCTGTGTAACCACACAGATATACATCTCATTAGCTTGTAGATCTGCTATTTTTGAAAAATCATATATATATTTTTAACTCAAATCTTTGCTTCTGGGGGTCCCTGGAACAACACATTTTGAGATGGGGGGTCCTTGACATGAAATAGTCTGAGAATCACTGATATTATGGAAACATACGTTTTTTCAGAAAACTGTTAGGATTTAGAAGACATTTTGTAGAATGGGAACCTCCGGTCTAAACAGGTTAAAAGAGACAGATTGTGACAGAGAGAAGGGGAGGATCAATAGCTCCTCTTTCCTGTGTTATGCTGCACTCGGGCCACATCCTCCCTGTTTGCTTGTCTGTCTCATTTCACTTCCTGTGTGACATCCTCACACTGGTCTGACTCCACGGATTATCCTCTTTATCTAACTATCCATCTCCCATCCTCTCCTTCTCATCATCATCCTCATTATCACCAGAATCATTATAATCACCAAATCCCATTCGACCTGAGGCCCATTCTACAAAATGTCTTCTAAAGCCTAACAGTTTTCTGAAACACTTATGTTGCTATAATATCAGTGGTTCTCAAACTTTTTCATGTCAAGGACCACCCAAAATCATATGTATTTGGCCGCGGACCCCCATCTCAAAATATTTAGGTCCAGGGACCCCCCGAAGCAAAGATTTGAGTTACAAATGTTCGCTTCAAAATAAATATCTTCAAAAGATTTGCAAAAATAGCAGATATACAAGCTATGAGTTTGTATATCTGCTATTTCTGAATAACTAAAGTATAAAATAATGGTTAAAGTGGTTAAAATCTAAAATGACAGATGCTTTCCCGGTCTTAATGGGTTAAGAAGACATCTTGGGTGGGACCAAAATGTGTGATGGATGTATACTGACATTGCCATCTTCATGGTGTATTCACACCGGAAGTAAAGCGAATTATCGCCTCGCTTTGCGAGGGAAGTCAAAGTCAAGTCGTTCGCGCCCCGGTGTTGAATTTGCAACTATTCACATCTTCGTGTTCAGATGTGTGATTTTTGAATAATATTGACATTTTTAAACAAAGGGGGTCCCTGGCAACAAAACGTTTTCAGACGGGGGTCCGCGGCCACATACATATCAATGTGGCGGTCCCCTTGTACATGAAAACGTTTGGGAACCACTGCATTATGAGATGCATGAAAGACTGAGTGACAAAACATCCAACAGAAGGAGAAAGAATGGGCAAGAAAGGTCACATGGAAAGAGACGGAGGAGAGAGCCTAAAGACAAAAGAGTAGGATTTAAAAGCAGAGGGAGAAGGAACGGGGGAGGGAGCAGGGGGGGGGGGTCTGGCCACCAGATGTGGACTCTCTCCAGAACCCAGTACAAGGTGTTAGTGTTTCACCACAGGCTCTGAGTCAGCGTTGAAGATCCCAACTCTAGGCAAAACACAGGGCTACACTGTGGAATTCTGAGTGTCAATATGACTCTGAAGAGTTACTAATGGATATATTAACACAGAGGATTCTACAGTGCACTTCCCACAACTGACTGGCGGCGCATCGGAAAGGGAATTGACCCCGAGCTCCGATGCAAAAGCGCAGAGGGCAAACGCTAATCTTATTGCGGCCGCGACGCTTCCTCACTGGCTGCGGGCAATCGAGTTTATCCTGTTTTCTAAGCGTAAGCTGCCTAAGCCTAATTCAATGTGCTGTCATATTCCGACTACCTGCTACTCATCCGCCACTGAACATGTCTTCTAACAGCCGATTGAGCATGAGATAAACATGTTTTAATTTGGTCGTTACAAGCTCGCATGCGGTCAGTTGCACAGGAGTGTGAAGGGGAGTAGTAGCGTATTAAGTATAGAGATGCATAGTATATACTGTGGTGACCCCACCATCTTGTATATCTTTGTAACAATCTCTACTACACAGCCAAACAGTAGTAAAAGTAAAATAAAGGCTCTATAGTTAATTTCCTGTACAAGCAAATTAACCACTTAAACCCTATATACTTTGTTGACCGGGGGCCCCCCAGGGCTCTATACTAGGTACACTAGTATTTATTTCCCTCTACATCAAATCTCTTCGACCAAAAATAGACCCATCTACAAGCACACAACACGTCGAATTGCGGTTGTAGGTTGTAAATCTGCTATTTTCACAGAATGTTCTCCCCAGAATAGGGAAGCTAGGGTTCTTGTGGTTATGGCTGTTTTGAGACAGAAGTGGGCAGAACATTTTTTGTCACATTTATGGGTGTAATTTGTATTGGCATAATAACATAAATATTATTCTTGATGTGACCACTGAGACGTGCTTAGGAGACGGAGTGTACTTGACATTCATATATCATTGACTACACCAGTGTTTCCCAAACAATGGGTCGGGAGTCTCAGGACGCAGTTTTGCGTCACAGACACATTTTTTATGGTTTGTGAATAAATATCCACTTTTCTTTTTACGTTTCCGACAAAACATTTTAAAATTATTTTTCCAAAGAAAAAAAGAACAAAAAGATTGTTCAGAACTTAAAAGTGAAAATAGCAGCTATTTTCACCATTTTTGAAATCGGGCTTAAATGACTAATCGTCTCTGTCGGGTGGAAACCTCATATGTCCAAAACTGTTACTTTTCAGGATTCAGATTAAAAAATAGTATACTTTTGTGTGATGCCGTAGTATGATCAAGTAGGGCATTCATTTATGAAAAAACACAAAACGTTAGAACAGAGGTTTCTGGCCGACAGCAACGTAATCCATAATGTACTTTTGTTAAGTTTGGGTCCCGGGGAGATCACCAAATGTATCTTTTGGGTCTTGAGATGAAAGGTCTGGGAACCATTGCACTGCACCACTGGAACAAAATATTTTGAGATGGGAGGGTCAGCAGACAAATACATATAATTTTGGGGGTCCTTGACATGAAAAAAGTTTGAGAACCAATGATATTATAGTAACATAAGTTTTATAAAAAAAACTACTAGGATGTAGAAGACATGTAGAATCCCTAGAAGCAAAGATTTGAGTTCAAAATATTTGCTTAAAAATATATATATATTCAAAGATTTTCACAGATTTTCATGAAAAAAAATAATAGCAGATCTACAAGCTCATAGCGCGTCACTCAGTGCCGCGCTATGACACAGATGTGACACAGATGTGTTCCTGGATTGAATGGGTTAAACGTCTAATGCCCCTTCAGCTACTCACCCATTGGCCAGTTGTCATAAACATGTTTGGCGATGTCTGCCGCCGAGTCGTTCGGAGAGAAAAGGAACTCTTTTGTCTTCCCACTGACCAAAATGAGCCGTAGATTGATCTGTAAAGTTAGACAACACAGACATTATTAATAGAGTACATGTACAATGTGTGTGTGTTTATACAGTAATCTGGAAGTTATTAGGGTTTATGGTTATTATGGTTCACCACATTCAATCTGGCGTCCCTATTGTGGGCATGTCATAAAAAATAAATAAAAAAGCAAATACTTGCATGACAGCACTAAACAGAAGCCCTACCCTCCAGCCATGAACGACAGCTGGGAATGCAGATCTACAAGCTCACATCGTGTCGCATCGAGATGCGTTGTGAGCTTGTAGATCGGCTAGTTTCACTATTTCATCATTTTACGGGTTACTGGAACAGAGTTAAATCAGTGTTCCTGTCAGGCAAACAGCAGACAAATCTTACAAAATGTTTCAAAACATCCTCTGAACCTTGGCTGGAATGAAGTGCAAAGAAATACTCATTCGAGATTATTGACAGTTATTCGCAAGGATGAGTCATGCTATTAGCCTTGCCAGCAGGCCTAGATGACTAATAATTGATATTTACTGGGCATTGAGTTGACAAGCGAGAGATAACAGTTTACTTCACATGTACCATTCAGTGCATCTCAAAATGTGTTTACTGGTCAAGTATGATCAAATACGAGGACTTTGACTTGGTACATTGAGCTGACATCGAAGAAAGAAGAAGCAGATGAGAGAAGAAAGTATAATATATAATAAGAGTTGGGTATAAATGTAGGTTAGAATATTAAGTAAAAATAAAAGTAGAAAAGTAAATACAGCGATTATTCTATCTATCGATTACTTTTTTCGATGAATCAAATAATTAAGAAGTGTGTTTTGTTTTTTAAATATATGTTTTCTAAAATGTATACATCAACAAATCCATTAACCACTTGAGCATTATTTTATACTTCTGCGCACAGCGGTGGCACACAATAATAGTTACAATAGTTGATCTACAAGCTCACAACACACACAGCAGTGTGTGATCAGTATTGGACATGTATTATGTGGTAAGAGTGTGTTGCAGCAGTTGTGTGTCATCATCTCTCACAAACTGTTACAGAGTTACAACACCAGCGAGGAAGAGAACTTATTTATAAGCTGTATGTGGAGTGTAATGTATACAGTATACAGTACATATATATATAGCTTTATTGACTGTTGGCCTGTGTTTAAAATAACGCTGTGCCTTTAAGCGCAAAGGTCTGACTGTAGTGCGTGCATGTGTGTTGTGTGTGTGTGTGTGTCTAGCTTGCTCTGTGTGCATGGCACAGGCACGTGTCATTGTTCCAAGCATTCCCATGTGCCTAGTCCCTGTTAGTCCACTACATCACTACCACCCCCCATCCCCCCCATCCCCCCATCCCTCTGGGCCACGCACACACACACACGCACACGCACACACACACGCACACGCACGCACACAGCCGGCTGCAGTGATGTAACAAAGCTAACACCGACGGATTGAAAATTAGATCTTTCTAAGCACGTTATCAAATCAGCTTATGTGTCTACGCATTGGACAGCCCTACACACACACACACACACACGACAATACAGAAATAAAGACTAACCTCAACCTTGCCCCTATGTGCCTGCTCATGTACAGTACACATACAGTATACATAAGACATAATCAATACAGCTTTTTCCAGAACTGTCTTCTACAACCACATGCTGTTAGCACAAACAATGTGCAAACATGCACGGAGACACACAAACAATACTGATCGCACAATGCGAAAACACACTAAACAGCGACTTTTACTGACTTTGCAGTGTTTTAACTGACAGGGGTGATAAATTACATCACACCTTGCCTGTGGCTCTACTACCTGGTGTACTTGTCGCAGATCTGTTGCTAACTGTCTGCGTGAGAAGCCTGCCTTGTGGCACCAACAGCTAACCTGTCAGTTTGCATTGACTTGCACTATGCCTGCAGACTGCACCAGACTGAGTTTAATGGATCGCTTGAGCTCGAGTTTTGTATTATTAGGGGTTCAAGCCCCCCAGGGCTGACACCCTGTTGTTTTTGTGCTTATGTTTTCTCCTTCTGCAGCGGTTTTGCAAATCCCCATGAAGTGACAATATGACATTTTCACCAATGATTGGAAGTTGTGTGCATTACTTGCACAACAAATATGACACCAATCGACCTGATGGGGAAGCTATAATTACAGCTGAAAGTCATTAAAAGTCATGACTCTTATGCCGCAGGTCTGATTGACATGAAACTTGCTACAGAGTCAGACATCCATCTATCATTCCCTCAACAAGTTGCATCAAGATTTACTAAAGTCTGTGTCACTATAAATTTCTATTGCTACAACATTTTCTGTCGGGAAGAAAAGTGGAGCGTTTGGATAGTGGCTCGCCTATATAGATAAATAGAAAAACTATTCTTCAAGCAAGGACTCTCTTCCTGGTGCAACGCATGATGGTTGCCATGGTGTCACCATGACAACAGCCAGTGGTGGGTTGCTAACCTGATAGCACCTACAAGATGACACACACACACACACACACACACACACACACACACACACAGTCTGTTCGTGTTCACGTTGTTTCTGACTCACTCTTTCTCATTATTTGTCTATTCAATACATCTCTCGATTGAATATCTCAATCTCTCACTCACTCATCCATCCATCCAGTACATCCATCTCTCTCTCTCTCTCTCTCTCTCTCTCTCTCTCTCTCTCTCTCTCTCTCTCTCTCTCTCTCTCTCTCTCTCTCTCTCTCTCTCTCTCTCTCTCTCTCTCTCTCTCTCTCTCTCTCTCTCTCTCTCTCTCTCTCTCTCTCTCTCTCTCTCTCTCTCTCTCTCTCTCTCTCTCCTCTCCCTCCTCCATCGGTCTTCAGCTCTGCACAGTATGCTGCTTTGTGAGGGAAGTTTGAGATGATTTAGAAAGCTGGTAAACCAACATATCCCCTCTCCCATGTCGTACTTTAGTGATGAGTTGTCGCAAGATCTGACCACGCGTCACCTATTTGACGCAAGGAATCCACTGTCGCGTAATTGTTCAACAGCCCCCGGTCGTACCGCCCACAGGAATGCAGAAGTGACGTTCTCACTCGTAATAGGCTGACGCATCCGCTAACTTTCAAACAAGTCGGAGCAGACTGGAGCCCCGGGAGGCAACCCTGAGCGAGGCACAGCAGAGTGAGTGGCCGTGCCAAGCGGTACAAAGTTGTGCGCAGGTCCCTTATCAGCCTGCATGGCACAGACACAGCCTCAGATAAGGCCCTCCTGGTTGTCCCTAAAACTCGCCTCAAAACCCGATCAGGCTTTTGCTGTCCGGGCACCTAGGCTGTGGAACTGCGTATTATTATTAGCCTGAGGAGCTAAGGTTAGCAAAATCAGTGTCTTCGTTTAAGTCGCTTCTGAAAATGTATCTCTATGACAAGTGCTTTTCTATGTTCAGTTCTAACTTTGTTTTGAAAAGCGCTAAACAAATAAATTCATGATCATTATGTGTGTGAGTTGAACTGAATATTGCAAACGTACAGCTTCACTCCAGACAGACAACCATAGCCTGGAATCAACTATTTATCTGCTAGTCTACTAGTTAGTTAGTTAACTTCATCAGTCAGTGACATATACTAAAGAGCTGGTCCTCCCTTGCCGGTCCAGCCAAAAATGATGTTCACTGTCTTTACTGTGAATGTCCTGACAGGCCACTCTATCCCACTCCCTCGTCCTCCTATCCTAAGGGTGCAGTCTTGCCAATTATTCTTCTCATTCCTTTATATTATCCTCCATTCTGCTTTTTTTTTGCCTTTTCACCCCGAGGATGTGTCTGAGCGCTAGTTCTCTTGCTACTCCCCTCGTCCCCGTCCCCCCCGTCCCCGTCTCCCTCAGGGAAACTACCTTCTCCCTGCTCTCTCTTCCACAGTGGGACCCGTAATGAGGTTTCACAGCCAGTGCAGGGAAGTCTATTCAATTAAAATATGTTCTCTCTTAACAAATAGTTCAGCCACAGGGAACGAACGGGACAGGGCCCGGGCGGATGCATGCACCGTCACGACTCACGCGTACCCATGCCCACGCTCGCACACACACACACACACACACACACACACACACACACACACACACACACACACACACACACACACACACACACACACACACACACACACACACACACACACACACACATCTCATCCATTCCATGCACGCAAACAAAACATAACACGCTACACCCAGCCTCACATAAACACGTACACGCAAGTGCACACACTCATGCAAAAACCCACATGCACGCACACAGACACAGACACAAACACATGCACAGCTTGTTTGAGCTTCCACAGGCTCATGCACGGAGTGGACCTGAAGCAGAAACATGGTGTCACTATGCAAATGAGCTCCTTCGTTCGCATCTGTTTATTCAAGGACAGGTTATTCATTAACAACTGAAACCCTACAGTATATACTTAGTTTACAGTTGTCCCCCAGGGGTCTATATTTGGCCCCCTTCTTTTTTCACTCTATATCTTTCTCTCTTCACCAACGCGCTGTGAGCTTGTACAACGGTTATTTTCGCTGAATGTTCGCCTATTTTCGCCAAATGTTCGCCTATCATAACATACCAAGAGTAGGGATAGGGAGTGTGGTTAAGCATTTGCATGAGGGTGTTGTTCGCCATGAAGAACAGATTTACAAGCTAACAACGTGTCGTGACTCGTGATGTGTGGCGATGTTTAGCTTGCTTGCCATGCCGCAAACAAAAACGTGATGTGAGCAAGTGCTGCCTGGATGGATGGATGGGGTTTGTAGACGTGGAGAGCACTAGTAGGCCAGTACCATGTATGTATAATTATTCAACACGTCCTGAGGCAATGCAAAGCAATGTTTGTGTGTACGTGTGTGTGTGTGTGTGTGTGTGTGTGTGTGTGTGTGTGTGTGTGTGTGTGTGTGTGTGTGTGTGTGTGTGTGTGCGTATTAAGTAGTGTGTGACAGACAGCACTTTAGACCTCTAGCAGTCAACAAATTACAGAACGTGGGAAGGCTTCCTGTGGGAACTAGTAAGCTGCCTCATACATTCTACATACAGTAGTTAAATTATCCACCGCTGTGAATGTGGAGCTCTGGGACCTGAACATGAGGAGAGGAGGTGGATACTGCATGGATGATGATGCTATAAAACCATTTAAAAGAGGTCACAAGCCTAATAGCCTATTGGCTAAGAGGTGCACATTGACTAAATAGACGCCCAACAGTGATTTGTGGGGGGCCTTCTTTTGAATAATGCCTTCTGGCCGTCGACATCCACGCATGTCTGTACTGTATTCTTTTTATTCTTACAGAACAAAATACCACATGTTTAAATGCTCACTTCAATTAATTCACAAAAAGATAACAATAAAAAAAAAACAACATCAAACAACACAGACATAGGTATTTCTTTAGGCATATTGTTAAAAAATCTCAGCAGGCTTACTCAGCAAGTGATAGAAATGCACAGAAAATCCTTAGAATTAATTTCACTCAGAAGAGTGTAGGTATCTCTGACTACACTGAGCCACCCAAGGAGAGGGTGGAGGGCATGCTGGGCATGCAGGGAAAGTACTTATATAAGCAGCTGATTGATGAAAAGTGTGATATTGAAACAATGCCCTAGGCAGGGTTCTGGGAGTGTAAGCTCTCTGATTTCCTCTGGGGAAAAGAGTGTGTGTGTGCGTGCGTGCGTGCGTGCGTGCGTGCGTGCGTGCGTGCGTGCGTGTGTGTGTGTGCGTGCGTGCGTATGCTTTTGCTTTCTTTTTTCTTTTTTTCTTAATTGCAAGTGAGATTGCATTTATTTTGATCAATACCAAAAGTCCTCATGATAAAGACGGAAGACGGTTTGTCCCGGACCAAATAAAACTTGGTAACCTTATCCGTTCAGTCATCATGTGTTGTCCTATTAAAGCTAATGCACCGGCAGCTTGGAGTGCAGCACCTATCGTCATGGAACGGACTTCTCCACATTTAGAAAGTGAGTATGACTCACCGACTTTTAACCACTTAAACCCTCTGGACCAGTTAGTTCTCAAACTTTTTTCGTGCCAAGGACCACCAATTTGATATATATTTGTCCGCAGACCCCCATCTGATTTTTTTTTTGTGCCAGGGACCCCCAGAAGAGAAGTTGTGATTTTTTAAATTTTTATACTTTCAAGATTTTAATTTTTCTTTTTTTTAATAGCAGATGTACAAGCTCGCAGCGTGGCGTGCCCTAAACATTTAATGGCTTATGTTCCCCCAGAATAATGGGGTTCAAGTGGTTAACTAATCATGGACTTATCATCTTGACTAGGAATGCAAATTATCGATCAATTAATTAATTGACAGTTGATAACCTTATCGATCGATTAATCGATTAATTGATAAGCGCTGTTTTTTAGGACCAAAAGGATATTTTTTTTTGAATGAGTGCAGAAACATAATTGCCTTGATATATATAACATTAACGAGCGTCAACGAGCATCAGCTGGACACAGACACACACACCTCCCCTCTACAGTCCTCTACTCTGGAGTCTGTCTCATGTCTCTCCAAAAGCCCTTGACTATGATGGAATATGATTAAGGATTACTGTGATTATGCTAAGCTCGCATTTGATATCACACACATACAAAAAATAAATCAAGTAAATTCTTAACTCCAATTAATCAATTAATGATTAATTGTTAACATCCCTAATCTTGACAGGTCCCTTATTGATCAGGCTTATGCAGCTTTGACCCACACTCACCAAAGGCACATCACGAAGCGCGCATGTTTGCAAAGTGAGTGCACATGATGTTGACATAATAATCAAGAAAGACAAGATAGGTGATACGACGGGGATAAGATTCATATCACTAGGCGCCTGTGAAAGCTAAGCCCCAGATGTCCCTATCTGAACGGAGGTATTTCAATTATCAAAATGTGCTTAGTTTGATGTTGCAATGAAACTCCATACAATTGTCTGGTACTGGTGCAGTGAAAATATTGGTCATATATACGCACATAGGCCTATGAGCAAAGCTGATGATTTTACTGGATAACTTGACCCATTCAATCTGTGTCATTTTAGATTTTGGCTATAACCATTTTTTTATTATTTTGGCTATTAAAAAATAGCAGAGCTAATGGCGTGGCACCGGGTGCCGCTCTATGAGCTTGTAGATCTGCTATTTTTTGAAAAATCTTGAAAATGTGTGCAAATCTTTGAATATATATATTTTTAAAGCGAACATTCTTGGGGTCCCTGAAACAAAATATTTTCCTGTTAGGATTTAGAAGACATTTGTAGATGCGTTCCCGGATTGAATGGGTTAACACATAGTTCAAAACAGTGGGTAGCGCACATCCAGTTTGTTGCTGGTGCTGGACACAAAGTGACTGTTTAAAAGAGTAAAAGTCTGCACAATAGCCTTCACCTTGGTGACGGCCTGATGAAGGCCAACTGTGGCCAAAACGTTGTACCATGTACTTTTTTCTGTGTTTTAAAGTAAACGAAACACTTATGAGCAATGCTGTTGTGCAGCCTTTTAACTCAACATAGTCCCATGACAGGGATGTGACATGAAGAATGAGGAAGTCTCGGATCAATTTCCAGGTACACACCCACCAGGTGGGGAGGGAGTCATGCTTAAATTATAATTCATTGTTCATTGCCGAACATAGCAGATAGATATCGGTTGTTTTTGCCGAGTGACACTGTCGTACGATGAAATATAAATCTGGCTTCACTGCCAACTCAGCACCTGACCTCAAAAAGATAACACAAAGGAGAGGAGCATGCATTCTGGTTAGGCTAAATTAGCTTAATCACGCATTTGTCTGCTGGACCCAATGCAGTTCAGACACAACTGTCTTCGATTCCAGCTCACTCAGACAGAACTCAAGGAGATCATTAACTAAGAACGGATGACTTAAATAAAACTAGGTGACACATTGTACTTGGCTCCAGATTTATAGAGGAAAGTTCACAAATACATGTTTTGATCCTTCTCATCATCGCTTTCTCTGCCCCTCTCTCTTTTCATCAACAGTTTATTCTACAGACATGCATCATGTCATGAATGCATGCATTCAGAGGGACAGCCAGTGGTGGAAAATGTACTCCAATGTTTTACTCAAGTTAAAGTATCAATAGTGCAATGTAGAAATACTCCGTTACAAGTAAAAGTCCTTAATTCAAAATTCACTTGAGTAAAAGTACAAAGGTATTGGTATCAAAATGTACTTAAAGTACCAAAAGTAAAATTTGAAAATAGCAGATCTACAAGCTCACAACGCGTCGTGATGCGATGTGAGCTTGTAGAGTGGCTTTTTTCAAATATCCTTGGTATAAAATAGAGCTAAAGTGGTTAATGTATGTTTTAAAATGTAATCATTTATATCTGCAAAGTAACTAGTAACTTAAGTTTTCAAATATTTTTTGTGGAGTAAAAGCACAATATTTGTCTCTGAGATGTAATGGAGTAGACGTAAAAGTATTGACAATTGGAAATAAAGTAAGTAAAGTAAAAAATACCTCAAAATTGTACTTAAGTACAGTACTTGAGTAAATGTACTTAGTTACTTTACACCACTGGGGACAGCATGAGGAAGCACATGGCAGGGAGAGATAGGACACTATCATAGATAAAAGTGTGTCTATGTTTAAAGGATTTGTATTCATTTTTTTATTCTACACTAGGATCATGTCAAGAATGTAAAGACTGTCTCCTCTACACATCTCAAGTATTTATGCCACACTTATTTCCTCAGTGCTTCATTATAACATGCTTCTTCACGGTTTTCATCCGTTTAAGTTATCTCTCTCTTCCTCTTCCTGTCAGGGGTTCCGATCTCTCTCTGCCTCACTCCTCACTCCCGTTTACACGATGGCCCCCATTCATCTATAAATCGCTCCTCCTCCACTCTCCACTTCTTAACCTATCATCTCTCCTGTCTGACAACTCAGATCACTCTCTCTCTCTCTCTCTCTGCGAACACTGACTCGCCTGACAGATGCCAGGTTAAATGCCTTCGATCATGCGTTCTCCTGCATCCCTCTCTTTCGCCCATTGCCATGACACCAACCGTCTCCGCTGTCACAGCCTACAGTAGTGTGTAAGAAAAGGAAGAATGACAATGACAGCCATGAACGGGCCAGAGCGCTGAGAGCTGGTCACATTGACGGGCTGTGCTCCAAGCGTTCAGTGCCAGGTGAAGTGGAGGTACAGTATGAAAGAGAGAGAGTGTTCAGCTGTCCAATAAAGAAGCCGTCTTTGGCAGAGGAATAGAATCATATATAAGAAAAAGAGGTTGCGCATCAACAATGGGTTTTCTCAGTGGAGTGCTAGACCCAAAATCCAGTATACATATGAAAAATAGCAATTCAAAAAATCATCAAAAGGGTAGCACATCCGAGATTTCAAATCAATGGAGGACATTATTTTTTTTATCGGCACACACCAATAAATGAACGCTTATCGCTTATCGGCTATGAGCCTTCCACAGAGCATTGCTCTTGTGTTGTACTACAGAAGGCATACTCAACAACACCAAGGGATTCATAGTCCTAGAAACTACAACAGCCTTATACACCTTATACCTTATACTTATGATGATGCTCTTTCTATTCTCTTTTTGCACTCTCTTTCTTTTCTTTAAATCTTGTTACGATTTCTATTCTCTCTTTTGTTATTCTTACCTACAGTATGCTGCTGCATTGTCTGAAGGAAGCCAAACCAAAATAAGTTTTACTCTTATGTACCTGTACACAAGATATAACAATAAAGTACAAACTTGAACTACACCTTATAAGTGTCTACTGAGACAGGAAACAACACCAATAAAACTCTCAGTTGAATTAACACTGAGGGTTACAGTCTAGTAGTATACACTTCAAATGACTGCTCAACACTCCTAGGGAAAACAAATTAACACACTAAGTGTAGGCCATGCCCAGCTGCACTGAAAAATGCATTGCCCGAAGGTAATTCACCGTACAACCACGGCTGTTGGAAGAGTGGAATGGCGTGTGAGAAAGCACAAGTGAAGGCAGGGACCGTTTCACGGTGAGAAACTCATTGGCTTTCATCTGTCTGTGCGGCTTACGCAGTAGATTGCTCTCCAGGCTTGTCCTGATTGGCGATAGAGTCGATAATGTGTCACAGATTGATTGAAGGGAAGATCACAACAGTTTTTTTCCTACACCGATATTAACCCATTAACACCGGGAACGCATCCGGGTCATTTTAGATTTCTTTGGTCATTCAAAAATAGCAGATATAGAAGCTCATAGCGCGGCAACGAGTGTGCTTTAAAGCGAACATTTGTAACCCAAATCTTTGCTTCTGCGGGTCCCTGGACCAAAACAATTTACAAATGTTCGCTTTAAAAATATATATATTCAAAGATTTGCACACATTTTCATGATTTTTCAAAAATCGAGCTTGTAGATCTGCTGTGTGACCCAGCACAAACACAGACTTTTAAAAGACGACGGAGGCTTTTTTACTCCAATAACGGTCTTTTATTCAATTCTCTCAGTAAGAGGTTAACTTCAAGTCTCAAATAAAGCTCACCATCTCTGTAAGCAGGCCACGGGTCCATCTCTGTTTCAAAACCAAAACACATGCAATACCTTCCACAACCCATTCCTCTAACACTCATGCATGGATAAATATTTACCTACACGTATATGACAGCTACTACCACCCCTCCTACTCCAGCAATGTTATCGTGTATCAGCCATATTTAATGGCCACCAATCACAATATGAAAACAGAAAGGATCGCCCAAGCCTATATGCTCTCCCTTGTGTTTTCAGCAAGGTATTTGCAATGCCATACAAGCCATTTCTTTTACTTTGCAAGTTGTTTTTGACATTTTACCACAGGATACCACCAGTCTTCTCCACTTCCAGGCTAGGGCAGGAAACTACTTGGCATGGTCATGTGGTGGAAAAGTACTCAAATGTTTTACTTAAGTAAAAGTATCAATACTGCAATGTAGAAATAAGTAACTTAGTTAAGAAAGAGTTTAACTGCACAAATGCCACAAAGAGTGTGAATCTGACAGTGTATAAAATTGAACCAAATGCACCCGTAGGGCGCGGTCCCACCACACTTTTATTTTACCTCTGGAGCGGAATCTGACAATGCTTTGTCAATGTAAATGCGTGGATTCACGCAAGAGCGCATCTTTCCGCTTGTCGTGCACATCTTGCATTTATGCTCTCTATGCTGCTTTTCCCCCTCTGTCCAATCGGGTGAGTGGAAGGCGGACCGTCCCAAGACTCAGGAAGCAACATGGTGCTTGAGATAGAGCAACTGGTTGTAGCTGTTGCATGGGAGGGTCCTGAAAGTGAGTGACAGGTGGGTCACTCCGTTTATTTAGAATGCGCTGGCTGCAAAAAACGTTTAACATGTTTTGGTGGGACCGCGCCCTTACGGCCATTTGGTTCCATTTGTACACTGCCGGAGTTAAAAGAACACTGAATATTTGACAGTGTAGGTGTAGTGTGCTAACCCATTAAAACCGGGAAAGCATCTGTGTCATTTTAGATTTTAGCTATATATGTGTATATATATATACATAGCAACATAGGTTTTTCAAAAAACTCTTTTAGAGGTTTAGAACAGTGGTTTTAAAAAATAGCAGATATGCAAGCTCACAACGTGGCACAAAGTGACGTGCTGTGAGCTCGTACATCTGCTATTTTTGAACATTTTCAAAAAATCTTGGAAGTGTTTGTTTAATGTTTTTTGGGGGCCCTTGGCACAAAAAAGTTTGAGAACTACTGATTTAGAAGGCATTTGTAGAATCGGCCTCAGGTCTTAATGGGCTAAAAGAACAGTTTGACAGTCTAGGACTTAACGACGACAGCAGGTGTCGGTGGGGCCTGAGAGCCAGTGGACCAGTGCAGTAACAGGTGTACACTCTGCAGTGATTAAACCGTTGCCAAGCGTGAACGTCATAAACTTAGCAGTGCCCTTGACTCCTGAGGACAAAGAAAGCACGTCTCCCATCACGCGTGTTCTTTATCTCGCCGTTGACTTTGAACGCAGAACACTTCTTTGTAGGAAATATTAACCACTTAAACCCTATATATGTACTTGTTTCCCTCTACACACCAGCCAATCTCTGCCAAATGTAGCCAATCTACAAGCTTGTAGGTCGACTATTTTCACAGAATGTTGGCCTATTTTCCCCAAATGTTCGCCTGTTAGTACATGCCCAGAATAACAGACGCTACGGTTCATGTGGTTATCAAAACTCACAAACACATGCGACAAACAAAAGAGAGAGAGGGAGAGAGAGATAGAGAGTCAAAGTAATCAGCAAGTCTAGACAAAAAGAAAATGTTGCTGCGATGTAGCCCAAATAAATGAATGTCCCATGATTTACTGAGCCCGCAGTGACGTCATCTCATATGACATGAATGCCCAGTGTGTGTGCCCTACTGGCTCAGTTAGCGCACGCACATACTGTACTATAATCACGTTATTATGTGTTCAAGTCCAGCACATGACCCGTATTGCATGTCATTCATTCCCCCTCTCTCACACATTTATTGTCACTCTCCACTGAGCTGTGCAATAAAACAGAAATAACCAACATCTTCACAATTCCCAACAGTGTTGTTGTACTGTACTCACTCTGGACTGTGTAAGAGAGAGACAGAAAAGCTGACTTAAACGATACCATAAATATGCAAAAAGTACTGATAGAAAGAAATAAGAAGTGCTAGAGGATGAGGTGGAGTCTGAAGAGGTGACTTGGCACTGAGAGACTCTGCAGTCATCGAAATGTGGTTACGCAAAAAACGTACAAACAAGACAAACGACGTGGACGTATAGACCGTTCCCTTGTTCCCCACTCGCCACTATGGCAGGTTCCACAGTTCAGCGAATACATGCTGTGGCCTGCTACTGGTCTGACAACAAGGAAATCTGTTTATGTCTGTTTCAATGCAATGCAATACTTGTCTTTTTAGCTGCCTGGAAGCAAGATTAAGATCAGGTAAGACCTTTATAGAACCCTGTCAGGGGAAATTCAGTAACCAGAGGCAGCACTGCAGTTCAGATACAGTTAGAGGGCAAGGGAAAGTACTGTAGATATATAGAAGGGTAAAACATCACACAAAAAGCAACCAGTGGTGGATAGAGTACTCAAACGTTTTAGTTAAGTACCATTATCAATACTGCAATGTAGAAATACTCTGTTACAAGCAAAAGTCCGGAATAAAAAATGTACTTACTTACTCAAAATGTACTTAAAGTACCAAAAGTAAAAGTACTAATCATGCAGAATGTCCCATTTCAAGTTTTCAAATGTATACAAATCATTTGAAAATAGCAGATCTACAAGCTCACAATGCGTTGCATCGCAACGCATTGCATCGCAACGCATTGCAACAGCTCTGAGATGTAGTGGAGTAGAAGTAAAAGTACAGAAAATTGGAAATACTCCAGTAAAGTAAAAAAATACCTCAAAATTGTACTTAAGTACAGCACTTGAGTACATTTACTTAGTTACTTTACACCACTGATATACAAAAGGGTAAAACATCACCCAAAAAGTGACGCAGGGCATCCATGTCACCGGCCTTTGGGACACACAAGGGTGTTTTTGTGCCTGGCTGTGTCAATATAGCATTTTGAAAGATTTCAAAGATCCTTTTTGCCGCAAGAGTATATAAATCAAGATGTAAGCGGTTAAAGGGAGTCGAACACAGGAAGGAAAGATAATGACATTATGAGACATGAGATCTGCCAAACAGATGACACTTTATACAGGACAGGGAGGAAATGTGGAAACGTGTGTGTGTGTGTGTGTGTGTGTGTGTGTGTGGGGGTGTGTGTGTGTGTGTGTGTGTGTGTGTGTGTGTGTGCGCGACGCGTGTGTGTACACTGAGGAAGCCATGAAGCATGTGAGACTTAGAAGGGAGGGAGAGAGAAGCGAGTGTCATTTTAATATTTCCATGGGTTCCTCTGACAGAGCCTTCCCGAGGTCTGACTGCGAGTGTCGGCCATCTGTAAGAGTTTAAGGAAACGAGGACACTCTGTGCTTTCCACATCACAATACCGCTCTGTCAGGGGAACCTCCTTACAATCCAACGCCATTACAGAGCAGTTGAAGGAAGAACGAATGTGTACGTGTGTGTGTGTGTGTGTGTGTGTGTGTGTGTGTGTGCGTGTGCGCGTGTGTGCGCGTGTGTGTGTGTGTGTGGGAGGTGGGGTGGGTCCGTGAGGAGAGAGGGTCAATCACGCCAAAAGACGGAACAGGAATGAAAAAAGGACAGCGAGAATTAAAGAATGAAAGCGAGCGAGGAAGATTGGTGCAACCTGTAAAGAGAGAGGGATTCAAACGGAACAAACCTACACAGTCAAATCCTGGGTGTTCATTTGAACTCTTGCAGTGTAGTGAAAAAAACACCGCTCATCTGCCAGTACCTTCCGAGTTCCGTACACTCAAAACTGTGCAAAATCAGATTTTTTAATAAAATATATAGCAAGCTTTCGGTCAAAAGCCTGAAGAAGGTCTATGACCGAAAGCTTGCTACAGTATATATATATATATATAAATAAATAAATAAAAATCTGATTTTGCACAGTTTTGAGTGTGCAGAGGCTCCCTTTAATTGTAACTCTTACAGGGTACAAATGGAACCAAATTGTGTCCATTTGGTTCCATGCGTACACACTGACTACACTACACTCCCAGGTTTCCAAATGGATAAAATGAGCACTGAGGATTTGACAGTGTGAGAGGGGAAGAGGGAGACAGCCCATCAGACAGCACTGGAGTGCAGCTCAGATGCAGGATGAAGGTGAGATGCCAGAGTGATGATGACGAGGACAGAACCTATAGGAGACTGCAGGGCAGAATGCTGACACTTCCAGAACAACGTTCCGAGGATGGATGGAGAGAAAGTGAAAGGAGAGAGAGAGAGAGAGAGAGACAGACAGACAGACAGACAGACAGACAGACAGACAGACAGAAATAGAGAATAAGCAAATACTTAACAGTAGGGCATGACGAGAAGAGAGGGTAAGCACGAAGAGAAACGAAAATTCAATTTGATCCTTTTGGCCATCAAACAACTGCATGGCATTGTTACCAGCCGTCCATCACAAACAGACACGCACGTGCGACACACGCACGCACGCACGCACGCACGCACGCACGCACGCACGCACGCACGCACGCACGCACGCACGCACGCACGCACGCACACACACACACACACACACACACACACACACACACACACACACACACACACACACACACACACACACACACACACACACACACACACACACACACACACACACACACTTGCTCTCGTATGCTTCAATCGATTCTCTTCTCTCGTCCCTCGCTAAGCGTCTAGACTCTTTGTCCCTCCCTACCAGTGAATGACAGACAGGAGAGGTGACGGAGAATCGGGTGGCGCAGTGTCACAGAGCCAAACCCAAATGTATCTTTTTTGTAACAGTACTAGTGCTGCAACAATAACATAAGGCCTAAATGGAACAGCTCTAGGGCTGAAATTGTGGTCTTTTTTCCTGTTGATATAAAAGTAACTGCTGAGTGGTATCTTTGTGTATAATTGCTGTAATCCTAGCCACCAAAATGGTCTCCTTAGCCCTGTGTGTAGGTGTCATGGGCCTGATTTAACAAAGCATCTGGAATGGGAGGCACCCACTTGGGAACTCCAATTACTCACACAGCCAGCCACACTCGCCCGCTTGCATTTTGTCTAACTTACACAGCAGATTTTAAAGGGCCATACTGGTCGTCTGTTATGTTTAGCCATGGAGTACAGCTGCCGTAAATGCTTTTCACTGTGGATAAATTGCATATTCCTCTTTTTACTCACTGTATTACTGTCCCTATTTACTATGGCACTGTAGTACCCCACACACTAGTGGTAATAGATTGTTTATGTATACTTATATACATCCAACAACTTATATTACATTTATGCACAATTATATTTATTCCTGTAACTCCTGTTGTTGTTTTTTTGGTAAACTATTCCTAATTCCATATAACTGATCCTAATCTCCTAATAACATTACTGTTATTATTCTTTATTCTTAGTTGTATCTCTTATTTTTTTCATATCTGTGAGTACAACACATGTTATACTTGGCATTACTGACAACCATTTTCCAAAGTATACCGTCTGCAGTTCGTTTGATTTCTGAGGAAGACAGACATTGCATTCCATTCATCTCTGTATGGTATGAACATCTACTTGCAGAGACTTGAAACTTCCTTGAGATAGGTAATCCAATACAGGTAACTTTTCATGGCACCTTCATTTTTGTCAAAGTGTAGCTGAAACTAGTCTGTGGAGAAAATATTTATGTAGTTCAAGGTTTCTTTATTGTTAAATCTTGTGTACGGGTACATAATAGTAAAATTCTATTAGCATTAACGAATGAAATAAAAATGCCTTTTAACCAATGGTCTTTGTTTACGATACTTCTGCCACTATCCACTTTCAACTTTATGTCCCTATTTTGGGCATTATAATAGGCGAAAACTTGATTTTCAAAACAATATTTTGATAATGTAGTAGCAAACATAGCAGATCTACACACGCCACGCCGCAATGCAACACGTTGTGAGCTATCAGATTGGCTATATTCCTGCGACACCATCTTATGACAAAGTATAAACTAGGGCAGGTTCTCAAAGTGAGGTCTTTGGGGGGGGGGGGTTCCAGGGGGTCCCCAGCAAAAGTATTTAATACAGCATCACAATCATTTTAACCACTGTATCCATTTATATGTTTCTACAAGCTCACAACGCGTCCCTTCGTGCCGCGCTGCAAGCTTGTACATCTGCTATTTTTGAATGTTTTGAAATATCGAAAGTATTTGGAAAATGTTGAATAATTTTGAATTTTTCTTGACATAAATCTTCTCTTCTGGGGGTCCTTGGCACAAAACCTTTTCCAAATACATATGAATTTGGGGGTCCTTGAGTAGAAAAAGTTTGACAACCACCAACCAAGGGCTTAAGTAGTTAAAGTGCAGGTAAAGAAAATAGAAGCATAATATGTGGGCAATAATATAACTGCATAACTGCATAACTGCATAACTGCATAACTACATAACTACAGAGCAAAACCCTGAGAGTTCATTTAGCTGGGAGAGTTAAAGCAACAGTCAGAAGCTACACAGCAAACATAAAGGGTAACATGTCAGGGATCAGATGGTGTTGTGGTGAGAAGGGACCACACAGCGTGAGGATGATGATGGTGATGACAGGACCTTCTCCCCCCCCACCCCACCCCGCTCTCCTCTCTTCCTCCTACCCCTTCCTGAATCCATTTCCTTTGAAGCCCCTCTCTCTCTCTCTCTCTCGCTCTCTTTTCTCTGCTTCACAGGGCGTCTAACCTCATGCTATTCTAATTGTTTCCCCAAACAGTGTTTGGGTCGCATACCCAATTTCTATAGGTTGTGAGTAAATATAAAAAAAATTTCTTCATTTCCTAATCTTTAAAAAAAAAACTATTTTGTGCTTTCAAAATGTTCATAAAAGAAATCACACTTTTTCATGAATAAATAAATAACTATAAGAAATACCACAAATGTAATTAAAACTACTTTTAGTTGTATTTGTAATATTATAATATTTTCACTAGTTTGGGTCCCGGGGAGACATCAAATTTCTCATTAGGGTCTCGAACTAAAATGTTTGGGAACCACTGTGCTGTTCCATACCTCCCCCTTCACATGTTTTCTTGACCCCCTGCTGAGTGAAACCCCTTGAGTCAAGTCAAGCCCCCTCCCCCTGCATCCCCACCACAGAGAGAACAACATACTGTGTGGTGACCTCTGACTCCCCACCACACACACACACACACACACACACACACACACACACACACACACACACACACACACACACACACACACACACACACACACACACACACACACACACACACACACACATCTCTATCCCAGGTGGTCTCTGCAGTCAGGATTAGCAGGATCTCCAGCCTTTCAGATAATCTATATCAACACGACCTTTTCAGTGTATGAAAACATCTACTAATGAGTATCTATTATTCATTTCATTTTAGCTTTTCTTTTCTCGTAAAAAATAGAAAAGGCCCACTTTAAACGGCTGTTGTGCCATAAAAAAGACTGACAATCTGTAGCTATGTATAGCAAGCTACTACAGTAGGTCTGCAGATTTGTGAATGAACGTCAACATACTCATACATAATACAGTACAGACATACTAACATACATAAATATATTCACATATAAATGCTGATCGACCCTGTTCTAGATGGCTAGCCCCTTTGGTGCCACGCTGTAAAAACCTTTGAACTCTGATATTTTCTAGTAGAAATGAATGCCTACTCTATCCACTATTTGTAGGGAGCTGAATGGGTAGAGAGGACGCCTGGGAAATACAAGGTCCCCCAGCTCGCCCCCACACCCCCCCAGCCCCGGCCCAGGTCTTTATGTCCCAGAGCAAGACACTTAACCCCTAACTGCTCCCCGGGTGCTGTATTAAATAATAGCACTCACTGTTCCTAATAGTGAGGATATGTGAATGCAGAGGACAATTTCACCATGTGCAAACGTGCAGTGGCAAAAATGCCCCAGAGGAGTGTGGACCATATTATATCATTATCTATGGTTGGTAGGCAACTAGCTTCTTGCGAAGACGTAACCAAACATTTCTTCACCTGAGATCCCTGTAAAAACATTCTATCAACCTGCTTTTTGGGTTGCAAACCCCAGGTTGCGAAAAGCTGCTCTATGAATTGAGAAAGGTTTGCTGTCCCCTGGGCTTATCAAAGTATATATAAAATAATATATAAATGTTGATCTATAAACAAACACAAAAGACGAGACCTTTTCTTCATTCATAAACATTTCACATTTCTGAAGCAGAGCTGTTTCAAGCAGCAGCGGCAGAGATGTATTTGAACATTCTTTACCATTCCCTGAATTACTGCTGAGGCTGCTGGAATTCTACAGAAGAGAATTATTACATAATACATGAGGCTGAAGAATGGAAGAATGGAACCAGGAGATGAGAGATGGAATGGATGGTAGATATGTTCACTACAGTGCATTCTCTCTCTGTGTGTGTGTGTGTGTGTGTGTGTGTGTTGACTGTGTTCATCGCCCAGGCCCCTTCCCTCTCTGTTTCCTTGTCCCTTTCAGGACGGTGTCACCCTGCAGTCACAACCCACGTGATGCTGTGTGTACAACAGTCAGAGAGAGAGAGAGAGAGAGAGAGAGAGAGAGAGAGAGAGAGAGAGAGCTGGCAATCTGAAATGCCCTCTGCACTGGAATTTACCAGATGGCATTACACAGAAACAACCTGGGGGTTTATGAGCGTGCATGAATGCGCGCACAGCCATGCACACGCGCACGCACGCACACACGCACACACACACACACACACACACACACACACACACACACACACACACACACACACACACACACAGACTCTCCATTAACAAAATGCTGCAGTCTACTTCAAAATAGACCTAGCCAAAATAAGTTAATTTCCTGGATTGTTCCAATGACTGTCACACCCTCTATGATATAGTATCCCATCCCCCCATGTCACACATACAGCACATT
Organism: Gymnoscopelus braueri; assembly: GCF_963280865.1. Lineage (NCBI taxonomy): Eukaryota > Metazoa > Chordata > Actinopteri > Myctophiformes > Myctophidae > Gymnoscopelus > Gymnoscopelus braueri. The sequence goes on from NC_137609.1 coordinate 33,480,742, forward strand.
TACAGCCAATGATGTCTGTTCAGTTGTCCCATGCTGGTAAATTGGCCTCGACAATCTAATAAGGAGCAAATACTTCCCTTTCTTTTCATTATTAGTCTTGTTGCATCTGCACTTCATTAAGCACATAAAGCCGGCCTATATACTTTGTCGTACGACAAACACCGAAAATAGCCCATCTACATTCTACAAGCTTACAGCGCTACATTGTGACGTTACTTTTCAGGATTAAAATTAAAAAATAGCAAAAGTAGATCTGCAACTTTTGATGCTTTTGTGTGACGCTGTAGTATGAACAAGTGGGGCATTAAGTTACGGGGGGAAAAAATAAAGTTATATGGAGATTATATGGAGGTTTCTGCCCGACAGCAAAACATACATATCTTTAGAATGTTTTTTATTTTAAACATTTGCCCCAAATTTGGACGTCAGGGTTAATTACTGGTTAATTAGTCATGGTACACGTTGGACGCATGGGAAAGGAGACAGGATGCTATGCATCACATTTTGGATTAGCGCCGCTGGGGCTGCAGGAACTCGGCACACACGGCAGGCAGGCAGGCAGCCTGCTGAGTCTCCAGGATGCCCCACCCCGCCACCCCCCGGCTCTGGGACATTCTCTGCAAGCATGGCTCACCTTTCTCCCAAACAGAGACACACAACCCAACCACACAAGGCTCTCTCACTCTTAACCCATTAAGTCTCCTAAAATCCTAATGCTGCGTTCACACGGGAAGATACAAAGATAGTCTACCATTCATTTTCAGTGGAAGCCAGCGACATGAAGATTACGAAGCTACATCCGACGTTTGTAGCTCCTACGAAAGATACAAAGCCACAAATTCAAGTTGAGCTGGGTTCAGCTTCCAGATACAAAGATACACAACTGCAACTGTAGCTCCGATGACGTCAACGACCGTGTTGAGCAACACAGGATACAAAGCGACAAATATGCTGTGTACTTTTGTATCTTTGTATCTTTGTATCTTTGTATCTTTGTATCTTTTGTATCTTTGAATCTTCGTATCTTTTTATCTGCCCGTGTGAACGCAGCATAATAACACACTTTTCTGGAGAAAACACAACTGCTATATCAGCGGTGCTGTATTTGGCCCCAGAATTTGAGTTAACTTTGAAAAATTTAGATTTGCTAAACTTTTCACGATTTTTCAAAAATAGTAGATCTACAAGCTCATATCTGCTATTTTTGAATAGCCAAAGGAGAAAATAATAGTTTAAGTGGTTAAAATGATGTTGTACTATATGATGTGATGCTATATTAACTACTTTTACTACCCCCCCCCCCGCCTCAATGTACTATATATATATATAGCTAAAATCTAAAATGCCACAAATGCTTTCCCGCATTGAATGGGTTAAATTCAGACACTTCACTGTGTTTTCTGCCAAACAACGTCCACACTTTAAACACTACTTCAAACACTTTCCACCTGGCGTCCTTATTTTTGGGCGTTTCATTGCAGGCAAAAAGAAATTCGAAGCCGTCCTACGACAAAGTATAAAATAGGGCTTAACAAGCGGTTAGGTACCATACAGAGTGTTTGATAGCAGAAACTGCAGACAAAATGTGGAACTGTTTTAGAGGCACACACTGGATCCATTCCACTTTTTATAAACACTGGATGAAAAACATGCGGTAATGACCTTCTGGGTAATTGATATCTTGTGTCTTGGAATGAAACATCTTAAATATACTGTAGCAGGAATAGCGACTTGTGAGTCACTGAGTCAACTATGGTGGTATAGTTAGGGCTGTCACGGTTATGAAGTTTTACTTGTCATACAAATAATTGCGATAAACGATTTAATTGTGTGGCTTTTAGGCAAGATATGACAAAAAAAAAACGTAAATACACAAAGAAATGACTGACAATGAAAAATCTATAATGTCTCGTATTATGGCCAGAATACACCATATTTAATATTTGATATCCGAAATCTGTTACAAAATAGCGGAAATAGCTGATCTACAAGCTCACAACGCATCACGGTGCAATACTGGTTTAAAGCTCCCAAACAATTCTCTTAATGCAAAAATCATTGGCTAATGAAAATATATATTTATTTTAGAGTGGCCACTGTTGTTAACTGTGACAGTGCAGTGGTCTGTGCCAGGAGGCAAGAAAAATTAAAAGACCCGTGGTCAGGTTTGTTTGCTGTACACCGCAGTAGGAGGATAAGTAACTCTTGGTGAATTTCCATCAACTGGTTACAGATGTGAGCAGCTGGCTGTGTTTGTGCTCGCAAAGTGTTGTCTTGAATGAGGTAACAAGAAAATAATGTCTGCCTCGATAGGGGAGACATCAGCTTCAACTAATTACACAAGCAACAACAGGAAGGAATGGAGCCGAGGGGAAGAAGGCAGAGGAGAGGCTGGGGACCCAATCAGGATCTATCGCAAACATCTTCCCATGCCAAAGCCAGTGAGAAAGTATGCCCCGATGACGTAACGGACGGAGACATAAAGGCATAGCTGAGGGTTATCCCGCCAGGAGACGGAATGCGAAGCGGCAATATTTATAGCGACGGTATCACCAACAGTGTGTTGAAACAAGTTGTTTCATTGCGTATCCCTCGGGGAGGTTCACCCGAGATGGGCTAGGAGTACAGGGGCAACCAGGAGTGGGTTGCTAAAGAACACAGAGATAGAACCAAGAACCTTTTTAAGTGCCCTTTTGGTACTACTAACATTTTAACAACTAAAGCTTATGGACTTTGCTATACAAACTCACAGAACATAATGCTGCCTGTCAGATGAGAGGAGTAGTTCACCCAAAAAAATTACCTAGTTGTGTTAGTTAGTCAGTTAGCAGGAGCTAACCTGACGCTACCATTATCTACCTAAAACCCGCTTGTCCAGTATATTTTGTGGACCAACAGTGCTGTTTTGTGATATCACACATTTACCTGGCCTATTTTTGGAACGTTATTACAGGCGGACATTATAAAAAATTGCCTAGGCCTATATACTTCATTTATACACTTCATTTATACACCAGTGTCGCACAGCAAAACGGTGTCAGGCTTAAGTGGTTACATCTATTTAGTTAGATTTGGTTTGGTTTGGTCCATTTTGTAATGACATTTATTCCAACGACTCTTGGGGGGGTGGGGGTTCACTTGCTGAAAATATGTAATAAATCTGCGGGTCTATTTAGGATGACATGCACCATTCTCCTCTGTGCAAGGTGAGCTCCTGCAGCTTGCAGAGCCGCGGGCAAGGGCCTGCCACTCTCCTTGAGATCCAGCAAAACTTCCTCATTACATGAACCTGATCAAAATGGAATGAAACCCCGCAGTAATTCTCCTCCAACGCTTCATTAATGCTCACCCATTTAAAGAGGTGGTCTCACACACACACACACACACACACACACACACACACACACACACACACACACACACACACACACACACACACACACACACACACACACACACACACACACACACACACACACACACACACACACACGTACTGTACATACTTTCACATAGGCTTCATTAGGAATATTCCTAGTCTCATTTGTAGAATCCAGTGCACAATGGCAAATTTGTGCAAGACTGCATGAAGGCCAGCTCTACCTCTCTCTTTCACTCACGCACGTACGTAGTACTACACACACACGCACGCACGCGCACACACACACACACACACACACACACACACACACGCACACCCTTTCCTATTCCCCTCTCTGGCTGTCTTGTCTGTGAGCTTCATCTTTTAACTTGCCGGTGGCCTGAACTCTCTCTATCCCTCATCCTCTCTCTCTATCTCTCTCACTCCATCCTTAACGTTCACTCCTATTATCTTTGCCTCCAAGCTACACCGGATCTGTGTGCAATAAAGCAATGCCTCTGGAACAGCAATGTAGGACGACTGTCTTCTTGATATTCTACTACAGCATCTCTCCATCAAGGTTCACTCTGTTCTGATACTCTGAAGAGACCCAGGTTCGAATCCAGGATACAAAGTTAGTTACAGATTGTTAATGTAAACATTTTAATTGTCTTTTTCTTTATCACACAGTGTGATGTTTTGCACATAGAACTTGAATCATGTTCATCACTGCTCATTACACACTGTGATGATGTGATGAGCAAGTCATTCATAGAAACACCCTGCTCACAATCATATGACTACACATATTCACATCCAGGAGATTCCCAGTGGTACAATTATGATCTTCTAGTGTTGGTCACAGAGCATCTCTACTGGAACAAATTGGGATTATATTATGTGCCTTGCTCCAGGGCACTTCCGCAGTTGCTGAGGAGAGGGAGAGCATTTCTAACTCTTGTTTCCCCTGCCCAGTCCATTTGAGGATTCAAACTGCCAGCTATGCAATCAAGACAAGCTTCTCTTTCTCCTCCTTCTCCTTCTCAAATCTTTAGGAGGCTATATGGCCACCCCACTGACTGTCCTTGACCAGTGTAGACAGAGACTTACGGGATTGTGCATGAGGACTGGAGGCCCACGCTGATGCCACTGTTGACATCCAGCTGATCAGCCGTGACCTTTGGCTGACTGTTACTGTGGCTGCTGCCAAGCACTCTCTCTCGGTCTGGGACCCTCAGAGACTCAATCTGACCCTCTTAATTATGTCTGTGCTTACTGTCTGTCCGACCCACCAAGCACAATAACTATAAATATATAGTTTTGCAATTTTTTCTCTAACTCAAGTGGACGGTGGAGTCCACACCACAACTATAACGATGATGACAGTGGTGAACAATATAGATAGATATAGGTATAGTTATTGTAGTTATGGTGCTTGGTGTGGACAGCCCTTGATGCAGGAATAGATTTAATTCTTTTAATTACTTTAGCGATTTTGCGGCAGTCTGCCACAACATTTTACAATGTGTGGAGAGGTTTTCTATACTTGTCAGTGGCTGTCGCGGTGAGAGCGTGTGCATACACACAGAGACACTCAGTATGCTAGCATACAGTAGCTTTAATATAAACGTGTTCCTCTGTTGCAAATTGTTTCCAGCGCAGCTGAATGGCTTCTTTATGGAGCTGGTCTGTCTCCACCCACACCTCACTCCCCTCCACTGAGCACACAACATGTTCTTAAAGTCAAAAACGCTGATGCATTTCTTTTTGAGCACATTCCTTCAGTGTCAATCTATTTTACATGATCCCAAGACTGAGCTGTGATACATTAGTAGTTTATGATTACAGAGGTCTTGTAAAACACTGTTTCGCAAACACTGGGTGTCTGGGAAGTACGTAAATATCCCCTTTTTCTACATTAAAAAAATATTTCAAAAGTTGATTTCTTTTTAAACAAAAGAATTACAACTTTTCATCAATTAAAACAATTCCAATGTTTTTCAAAAGTATTTCATAAATAAAATGAAAATAACTAACTATTTCCCTGAATACATTTAAAAAAATATTTCAGAAGTAGTGAAAATAGCAGATCTACAAGCTCACAATGTGGCGTGAAGCTTGTAGATCGGCTGGAACCAGCATCACTGCTGTTGGTTCTGCTGATTGAGTCCATGTCCATGATTGAGTCCATGTGCTATGGAAATGGCTGTTGAGGAATCATGTTGAGGATTTTTTTTATTTACCATGTACAGTATGTATACATATTTGCATACAGTAGTTAAGTGCATGAAACGGACATTTCATGCACATTCATCACTTTAACGTGTTGCCCTCTGGCCTATACATTACAACTGTACTGTAAAAATGTTTTTAGGCCAAAAGTAAAATCAGTCAATCAATCAAGAAGACTTTGCAATGTGTTTGTTAGGTGATTTGGGGTCACTTTCTATGTAAGGTCGCTCAACCCCTTGACTCCGTCTCCTCATAACATATCACATTAGAATCATCTATAATTTTGCATGCATGGGTTATGACTTCTGATAATGGATGTTAGCAGAACATGAATCAAATAAAATCATAATCAACTAATTCAGTTATATCACGAAAATCGATAAACGTCTCGCTCCTACTGTAGCTGTCACTGTGCACATGATATGGATGAGCCTTTGCTTTGCCTTCCCCACAAACAATATGTGGCGTTTTTCCTGTGTGGCTTAACTGTTCTTTTAGCCCTCTAAGCAGCAGCACATGGGACAAGATGGAAAACACACCTGGAAACCAGTGGTGTAAAGTAACTAAGTACATTTACTCAAATACTGTACAATGTTGAGGTACTTTTACTTTACTGGAGTATTTCCAATGTTCAATACTTTTACTTCTACTCCACTACATTTCAGCGGCAAATATTGTACTTTTACTCCACAACAATTATTTGAGAACTTTAGTTACATTGCAGTATTGATACTTTTACTTAAGTAGAAAATGTGAGTACGTTTTCCAGTACTACTGGAAACTACGTGGCAGGGGTGATGCAATATTAACTACAACTGTGATGTCACAGGTTTGATCCCAGGGAGAGCCACGCAATTCTGTCAGAACGTCTGACTGAACATTGAGAACAGCTCTATATGTTATACAGGCCATCAGGTGGGCTATTTCTTCCGGTCATTGCTCACTAATAGTTTCTAGCCGTCTCTCAAGTCAACGCGTTTCACTCTACAGGCAGCCAACGGTGAAATATGGGGCACAAGATGGCACTGTGCCGAGAACAGTGGCACAATTCCACTGCATGCACACAATGGTCTTTTGACTCGATTCTAGTCTGTATTGTGTTCTAGTGTAAAGCAGAGTAAGAACACAGGGTGTTGTTTTGTTGTGACGTTGGCTAAGGCTAAGCACACAGCAACACAGAACAGCTAACAGGAAGAACAGGTTGGGGCATTGGTTGGTTGGTTGGTTTCTTTCATTTATATACAGTACATGTTCACACATACATAACATATGCCGGCACACAATGTACTACACCAGCGTTTGTGTTCATACATAATACACATAAAAAACAAGTCATTAACCCCAGGGCTTTATACTAGATCTGCTCCTTTTTCCCCCTGTGAGCTTGTAGATCTATTTTCATAGAATGTTCGCCACAGAACAGGGACACTAGAGTTCAAGTGGTTCAAGTCAAACATATCTAGATGATAGCTACTAGCTAAGAGAGCATCAGCTCTGAAGGCATTACTCACACTAACTATTAGCTTATTTCATATTCTATACTTAGCCTATGCAGTTATTACACGGGGCATAAAAGTAGAAGACTTGTCTTCACGGGGCATGTTAATGTCAGTAATTGAGCACACACCTTTACCCAGACAGACAGGCAGTGAATGAGCAGGCAGTGACTCACTGTCATTGTGATATCAACAGAACAGATTGCTGATTGTCTGTCATAGTTACAGGGATCAAACCTGTGGCTTTCCAATTACGGGGCGGTCTCTCTAACCACCCACTCCAAAAAGTTGTCAATAGTCAACATACATCTTATTATTGGCTCTGTCGGTGCACAAAATCACAGATCAACAATAAGCACTGAGTGTGTGATCTACATCAGGGTATACTGGTAAATATTAATTATTGTTGGGACTGATCCGACAATCAGTGCATGTAACATGTAGGCATTGGCCTCATTGTGGTGTCATGTGTTATATTCAGTTTCTTGACCTGTGTCACTTCATCCCATCTCTCTATGTCCACTATTTACCAGTCTTACTTAGACCATAATAACACTTAGCGGAAGTAGTGACCGGTTTGGCGCTAACCCGTTTGTCATTATAGAAGTGCCCACAAACCCCTTTAATTCCTTTTCAATAACATATGTTCCTAGACCCTGCCAGGCCTACCTGATAGGCCTACGTGTTTACAAGTTACCGGTACTAAAGAATCAGATGCGTTTTTCAGTTTTTGGGAGCGATGAACACCTTTTTCCAATGTATTCTTAATTCTAATGCTAAACTGAAAACTTCTATGTAGACTACTGTGCTAGTCATTTTGGTCTATGAAAAACCATCAAATACTCTTAAAGAGCATTTGTTTGAAGGAAAATTGTGAACTCTCATTACATCGTTTTATTAGTGTTATAAAGTCGTGTAAGAAATGAGAACATGACAAGTGCACAGCCTTTCCCTGTCAAAGAGACTGGGGGAGAAAATAAATATATGGCGTAGCACAAAGACACATGCAACGCATGCATAAACACACACACACAAAAATGCAAACATACACAACTGCACATACAGAGTTACATAAGCAATCGATGCATTAGAGAGGTCCTAATTCACAGAGATGTATCAATATCACCCCTCGGAGGACTGCTTCAACAGGACAATGACAATAGCTTCATTCAGACCCGCAATGGTCAATATCCATTCTGCAACACTCACAATCTTTGTTTCACACAGAGGGACAGCAGCATGCTCTCACTGAGCCTGTTACAGCTACAGATAGATTCTCTGATCAGGGCATTACAGCCGCGAGACATTTCGATCTTTTGCGACCGCCGTCGATTCAGTTTCCATTCAATTATCTCAACATGTGCTTTGGAAAGTAGACCTACCTCTTGTCACTAACGATGCCTACAATGCATTTCACTTACTTGACTTTCATTTCATCATTAGAGTTGAATGATAGCTTTCATGGGGCAAGAAAGACCAAACATCGACATGTGGACATTGTTAATAATAACAACCAGAGTTGCTTGACAATGAAGCCAAGTGAGCCACACCAGCCCTGTCTGCTTCCTGGCAACCTGAGCAGTGATGCCAATTCTGCTTATTATAAGCGACTTTGGGCTTGTTTTTCTGTAAAGTCGCTTGTAAATATTGGTAGTTGCGGGTTGTTTTTTTTTTTGCTTGTTTCTAAAGTATAGTTGCTTATTTGGGCTTCCTTATTGGTTGTCCAACATTTCATAATGTCCGCAAACCCCCATTTGAAAATATTTTTTGTCAGGGACAGGGACCTCCATACAAGATCTGTATTGTCAAAATGTTTAACAAATATTCCAAATATGTCACATTTTAAATAGCGGATCTAAAAGCTCGTAGTTGCAAGCTTGTAGATGTATTATAAAGGTTACGTCGGCGTTTAAGATTTTGATATATTAACTCATTTTGCTGGGGATCCCACCCCCTGTGTGTGTGTGTGTGATCAGATCATGCGGCCCAATCGCTTTTTTTTATAGCTTTGTTTTCGTAGACCTGGCCGCTTGTTTCTCTCGCAAAATCTGTCAACACTGAACCTGAGGCCTTGGTACATGTGACAGTGTCACAGTCGATAAATCCGTTCCTGTGGCCGGTCGAATGATGTAATCTTGTTCTGTGACTCAGACACATGCCGCCGGTGCCAAACACACATTCATCATCAGCACACTTCACCCAACTGGCAACGGTCAATCGTTACCGTTTGTCCTCTTCTCTCAGTCTCCATCCCTCCCTTGTCTGACTCTATCTATTTATCTTCTCTACATATTCTCTGGGTGTGTCATATCAACCCCCATCCCACCCCCTTACAATCCCACTCACGAGTGACTGCATCCCTCTCCTCTGTAACTATGTAGGCATAGCAAGCCATGTCCTCAACCCATTCTTCTGTTTTCTTTTCCGACCCATGGACCGACCTCACCTCTGACCCTGGCCTTTCACCCCTTCCTGTGGTCTCTATATGTGTGGTGAGCTGAGCCTAACCCTTTGAGAACTAGTAGACAACATGTCCCAGATGAAAATGCTTTTAAAACACACAAGCACAGCGAAACAACGGTAATTAAGTTTCGACTGCATATCACAAAACTCCAAAAATAAGAGGACTTTTAGGGATCAATTATTTGTGTTAGTTAGTTAGTTAGTCAGTACATGCCGTTAGAATAAAATGGAATATACTGCAGGTATAACTATATTCAGTGAGGAGGATGACTCAGATGCTTCTGACTTCTGCAGACTGCAGTCCTCGTTCTAACTGCACCGTGATAGAGGCAGCCGTTTTCAAAAGGAATTACATCTCTTCACGCATTACATAATCGTGAACAAATGCAAAATAATCAATACACAGCTAGGCCTGTGCTTACCTGTGCTTCAAGAGTTTAAAAGTCTCCATAATAACTCCTTGTCTTATGCAGATAAATATAGCCCTGTTGAATGGGGGGTCGTGATTGCTACCTCCCACGCAAATTAGCACATGCTCTGTGTACCACAGTAAGATGAGGTGTTTCAATACTACCCACAGTGTGTGTGCGTGTGCGTGTAACACTGTACCTCACTGTAAATATGAAAAGCTTAGGTAATACCTGTAATAGATACATGTATACCTAGTTAAGAAATTAAGCTGTGTCACTCAGAAATATAGGATATCTGCTTACACTTAAAGTCATACTCCAAAAAGACACACACACACACACACACACACACACACACACACACACACACACACACACACACACACACACACACACACACACACACACACACACACACACACACACACACACACACAGTAATGTTCCCACTTCCTGAGAACCCACTCCTTGTGCACTTATGTGCATTTGTATGTACTGTATGTGTGAGAGCATGAGAGCATGTGTGTGCATGCATGTGTGCCTGAGAGTGAGAGAGAAAGAGAGACACATTTTTATTCATTAGCAGGATAGGACCCTTGAGACGCAGCATCTAATTTTCAAGGGGGTCCTGCTGTGCGTGTGTGTGTGTGTGTGTGTGTGTGTGTGTGTGTGTGTGTGTGTGTGTGTGTGTGTGTGTGTGTGTGTGTGGGGGGGGCGGGGGGGGGGGTTGGCTTAACAGAAACCAAGGTACTTTATTTGTCAACTGTTTTGTCTTCATGACTAAACAGTACGGACTCTCTTCTTCTCTCTTTCAAATCTAGTGGTCTATCGCTTTCTCACTCACTCTCACACACACACACACACACACACACACACACACACACACACACACACACTCACTCACCTACATACATCTCCCTGCCCCCACCATTATACACACATTCTCACAGAGAGGCGGACAGACCTGGGAGCCAGGCGTCACAGTGTTGCCATGGGGACCAGATCTGACCCTGTCAGCACTTCTGAGGCCTGCCTAGAGGGAGGCAATTTGCCCTCTCAGTGCCTGCCTCCGCTGCTCACCGTTCTCTCCCTCTCTCCTTCATTTGCTCCTGTCCATGCTCTCTCTCTCTCTCTTTTCCCCCTTAAACTGAAAAAAACCCCATCCTCCATACTTCAGAAAACGACTCCTTCTCCTCTCTCTCAGATTCATTCACCCACAACATTCGTATCAGCATTCCCCTATCCTCCAACTCGCCTTCCTACTCTATACAACCTCTAGAAGTGGTGTGTACATGCACTCTTTCAGAAAATACAGAGCGGAAAGAGACGGGGGGAGAGAGAGAGAAAGGAGGTAGAGATGGAGGAGAATGCATGTCCACTGTTGAACTCAACCACTTATAATGAGTCTAGTTAAGGCTAACGAGAATTTCCCCACTGAACTGGCTCATGCTTTAATTTATGCTCCAGTCACAGTGTACGACGTTGTCACACGCCGAAAATAACTGATCTACAAGCTCATAAGGCATTGCATCCGTGACATGCTGTGAGCTTGTAGATCAGCTATTTTCAGCACACAACATCATCGTGAGACGAACAATAAATCTGGCTTTAGTGGGATGTGGCTGGCTTCATGAACATGAATTAAGTGGAGCCCTATAGAGAGACATTTGTTCTAATGATTTCTGCAGACAGGAACTTTTTTTTAAGGCTTCCATGTCCGTGGAATCGGCCCTCTGCTGCGCAACTGCTGCATTGAATGTAGATGAACCCCAATCCCCATTCGAAGTGCAACACTTCATAGGCATGGGTTTGACGTTTGGGGATGAAAAGTGAGTTTCCGGAATGACAGGAGCCTCTGAGGATACCACCATGCTTTATAAGTCATATGCAATGTTTGTATAATATGTTAAGATATGGCTGCCATCCCCTGTGTGAAAAAATTATAAATATATATCCAGTACAATATATATATATGCTGGAGACATGAGCTTTTTTGACTGACAGACGAATTGTGAAATGTTATGAACAGGAATATGACGCAAGACCTTCATTGACCATCTCTCTGGCAGCCTACTTACTTAAGTGACATGACCTCGGAACTTCCATGAATGCCCTTTACGGCTTGCACAACTTTTGCAGGTTAGAATAAAGGTGGGAAATTCAGCTCATGGGATTGACGGAAAGTGAAGGGTTGATTTCTCATGATGATTTCACCAGAACTAGAACGCACTGGACTCTGGACTGGACTGCCTGGGATTCAGTCCAGTCCACCTCCGTACTTCCTCGTGACATTCTAAGTGCATCATAATAATCATGGCATCATTGGATCATTAACCAGTGTTATCCATGGAGATGCCTACAGGAGGACAGACACAGGGTAGGGGCTACCTTAGCTGTGGATGGAGTGTGCACAGGCTATTATGTGATTATCCTTCTATACATAGGCTTGGTAACCTAGTAATAAATGACCACCACACAGACAGTGGAAATCAATGTTTAAGCTTGGCATGACATTGCTGGGGTTAGAAAGAAACGTCACATTACCTTGTTATTACCTTGCCATGAATTTAAATAATATGTATTGCCAAGCCTTGAATTATGACTTATGTATTTAAAAATGTCTTTATTTGTAAGATGTGGAAATTCAATAAAATACTTTAAAAACGAAAGACACGTCACACAAGCAAGCAGATGCAGGATGAATGCAGTGCATGCGAGGTGCGTTATTTTTCATGTGTTTCCGTTCTCTTTTAATCTGATAATCTGTATGATCGGCGGTGCCTTTTAACACAGATAATAGGGAGCCTTATCGGGCTACACACTGTGACAACAATGTGGAATTAAATGTTAATGTAATGCAAGTAGTTCGCTAGATAAACACTGCTCCACTTGTACGGACCGCATTTTGATCCAACTGCAATAAAACAGCAGCCTATGGTGTGTGTGTGTAGTGTAGGCTACTGTACTCTACTGTAGATGAAAGTGAAAATATTAAAAAGACATTCTCTCATCCTACGGTGTGTTTTACAGTTTCTACAGTAGATGAAAGTGAGCATATTTGAAACACATACTCTCTCTCTCATCATAATCTACGGTGTGCTTTCTTCTACACTAGATCAGTGGTTCTCAACCAGTGGGTTGGGACCCCCAGGGGGATCCCCACATGATTTTAGGTGGGTCCCCAGATGATTTGATAAATGTGTAACATTGTTTTCTCATGTACAAGGGTATTGCAGGCTATCTGCACATTTCTAAAGTGACAATTTAAGGTACCTTTTTAATACCTCTGAAATAAAATAAATAAATAAAAATAAGACCATTACCTTGTCAAAAGTAATCAAACTATTCTATAAAAACTAGTCAAACATTGGCCAAATGATCAAATAATATAAGAAAGATTGTGAAAATGGCTGATCTGCTGGTAGATCAGCTATTTTCACAATATTTATCTGTGGAACCAAGTCAAACTAAATGTAATGCCTCAACTCCTACGATTACAAGTGCTTGTCAGGGTGGCCGGTGGGGGGGTCCCCAGTTCAAACATGATTATTATTATTTATTTATTTTTTGGGAGGGGGGGGCGTCGCAGAATGAAAGGTTGAGAACCACTGCACTAGATGAGAAGAGTGTATCATTCTCTCACCATATCCGCTGGGGTGCTTCCCGTCATGGTGAAGGTAGTGTGGGTCCTTGGCGGGGTTCACGGCAAGAAAGGGACGCAAAATATCCCCGTCTATGTCTCCCTCTCCTCTCAGAACCCTGTCGTTATAACACCACGTCGACGTTGAAGTTACAGTGAGCTAATAAACACAAGTTATTCCCGGGTTGGTCTAGTTGCGGCTTGCTTTAATACTCCAGTCCACAGTCAAAACACCGAGGTAGTCAGAGAGTCTGTTACGTCTGTTACGTATCCTCTGCTTATTGCACAATAATTTCCTTGGTCGTTTCCCATGCGAATA
>NC_137609.1:33499662-33502162 GCF_963280865.1 Gymnoscopelus braueri
GCAAGTGCTCTCTTCCCTTTTCCTGGGGGAAACAACACAGCATACGGCTGCTTGTGTGCTTGAGATGCACTTGATGCTCTCCAAAACTGGAGTCTGTGTGCTTCTTCTCTGAGTGGCAGCTCTGGAGGCATGTCACTTTTATCACCAGGATCCAGCCCAGCTGAAGAGTGATAGCATAAGTCCCCCTGATTCAGATTTGACTCGAGCTTATCAGTGGAAGGGCTAAGCCTGAGCTTATCTAGAGCGGAACTGTTTATCCTGTGAAGTGTGTGTGTGTGTGTGTGTGTGTGTGTGTGTGTGTGTGTGTGTGTGTGTGTGTGTGTTGGGGGGATGGAGGGAAAAGGACATGGGGGTGGTTTAATCTGTCCACCTGAGCAGAAAATGTACGCAGGGATTTACCCCAGGAGAGAGCTTTGCAGCATTTTTACGTTTCGCATTGCTCATTGCAATGCATTACATGTTGCACTGTGAGGAAATCAAGCACAGAGGTACAAGTTATAGGTCTGTATGGTTGTTGGGTGGCGCTTGCAGAGTGGCTGTTTTCATACCTTCCTCGTGTTTGGGATGTCCTGTGGAAATAATGTGTAATCATCCCTGGTGTATTTTCCTGGGACTTTTCTGCTGTCTGCCTGTCACAGTCTGGGTATTCATTACATGGCCATTCATAGCTCCTATCCTTATAGTCATTGTGTGACTGCAGTCACCTCACCATTGTGAAGCTATTCTTCTACCACATTCACTTCTAGGTTTGGTTTACTGACGAGTCTTTTCTTTTTGTAAATATTTGTTGGGGAACATGACATGCATGAATCCTGGTGTTGACAGACTCGCTACATGCTAACACACACAGTATGTCACTCAGTAGTTCAACCACTTAAACACTATATATACTTAGTTGACCGGGTGCCCCAGGGCTCTATATTAGGCACACTAGTATTTTCCTCTACGCTAAAATTAGATGATCCACAGGTCCTCTAATATTACCCTCTACACCAAAATACAGATCTCTAAGCTCACAACATGTCCCATGCTGTGAGCTTGTAGGTCATCTATTTTCAAACAACATGTGGTTAAAGTATATAGTAATATAATACTGTTTGGTTTACATGTGTGTGTGTGTGTGTGTGTGTGTGTGTGTGTGTGTGTGTGTGTGTGTGTGTGTGTGTGTGTGTGTGTGTGTGTGTGTGTGTGTGTGTGTGTGTGTGTGTGTGTGTGTGTGTGTGTCTGTCTGTGTGTCTGTGTGTCTGTGTGTCTTTGCCATTCCATTCAGTCCATTTTCAAAGCTATTAAAGTAACATGAGCTGTAAGGAGCTCTTATAGTCTATCCAACGCTGTACTCTCTTCCCACTGAGGTTGTGTGTGTGTGTGTGTGTGTGTGTGCGTGCGTGCGTCCGTGCGTGTTGCACGTATACCTACAGAAGAGTGTTTGTGGGTGGTTTATTTTTATGTAACAGTGATGTGTTGTTTACATAGACAGATGCTACAGGTTTGATGTTTACCTGGTATCCTACCCCCTTTGAAGCACTAATTGTTTTCTTTGCACTCTACTTACGTGACTATTTACCCTGTTGTTTGTTGACTACGGTTCATTGCTTACTCTGCTTACTCTGATCTCGTACTTGTACAGTAAGTCGCCCTGGAAAAGAGCGTCTGCTAAATGCCTAAATTGTGAATTGTAAGAGTAGTGTTGTATGTTCTGTGTTTCATCAGACTTCCTCGTAATGAACCTAGAAGGTGTTGACCTTAATGGAATTCTCTTAGTTCTTTTGTGTCAGTAATAGATTTTGTTGCTTCGTATTTGTTTTGTTAAGCCATTTGAACCCTAGCATCCCTATTTTGGGCATGTCATCATAATAAGCAAAATTCTGCATAAATGGCTGATCTACAAGCTCACAATGCATTGTGTTGCAACGCCTTGTGAGCTTGTAGATCATCCATTTCGAAGAGATTTGGTGTAGAGGGAAAACAGGGTGGGTGGGGGGGGAAGTATAGAGCACAGAAGTCCTGACGTCACTCGTTCATCCCCTGGTTCGTAGAAGTAATTTCTCTATGGAGAATAACATTGGATCATCTTAGAATCGTCTCATATAAGAATTGTGGTCCAAAAATAAACAAACTGTCTCTGCGATATTGTCAGGGGGGTGGCTCTGTATCGTTAATGATGGTCAGTCACTCATATTTGATACAGTCTGTTTCTGGCGAACATTTTACTAATTCGGCGGAAGTAACATTAGCGTTTTCTCACCGTCAGTTGATGCTTTGTATCCATAAGAGTCAAACCGCCGGGATCATTTTGTTTATTTTTGGAACACAGTTCTTATTTGACGCAATATTAAACACGTCTATGGGAATTCAGAACGGGGGAAAAAAACGCGACCCAGGTAGGATAGGAGAAAATATACTGGGGTTAAAGTGATATTGAACTTTGGTAGAGGGGTTGTGTAGCTCAGTGGTTCCCAACCTTTTCTGGATCAGGGCCCACTTGAACATCTTGAAAGCG
>NC_137609.1:33507162-33584662 GCF_963280865.1 Gymnoscopelus braueri
GTGTATAAAAATAGCAGCAATGGATCCCTCCAGATCCCTCTTTATCCCTCTATTCCTATCACATTTCCCTCCCCTCCATCCAATCTCCCTTCTTCCATCTCTCTCTCTCTCTCTCTCTCTCTCTCTCTCTCTCTCTCTCTCTCTCTCTCTCTCTCTCTCTCTCTCTAGTGTTAATAATATACACAATACAGAATACATTTACAATATAAACCACTTGAACATTCAAAAGGATGGTGTCATGTCAGGATGGAGAAAACAAACAAGTACACACACACACACACACACACACACACACACACACACACACACACACACACACACACACACACACACACACACACACACACACACACACACACACACACACACACACGCACGGAGAGACATCCGGAAGGACTCGCTGTAGGGTGTAGCCGCCAAAGATATTGATCACAGATCAATACACCGATGTTTAACACTGTCATTAACGTCACATTTCCTTTCTATACCTCCCTCATTCATTCATCTCCTCCCACCCCATTTTCCAAAGGGTCAAGAGCTATAGTTCCCACAGTTTCACATGATTTTTCCATTTAGACATGGTTTTCTACAGACATATGAAAAGTAGAAATTGGATCATGTGGATCTCTCCATATGGGAATAGCGAGTCTCCAATGTGGATCTTAGACTCCATTTAGCCATGCCTATGTGACGTCATGCATCTATGATGTATCTATTACATATGACTCCAAATGTAGGCCAGGTTTCAGCCCGATCAGAGCCCTGCTGACTACAATTATAACATTTACATACAAATATTTCAAAAAGTATAAAATATAATGTGAAATAAAGGATTGCGAATTTAGCTCCGGGCACACACAGACACACAGACCCTCTTTTAGTCAGCGTGCCTCTGAGGATAAGTATAAACCAGGCATCGCTGTCTCTCTCATGCATATAAGTTATCAGTTAGAGCTTGAGTAAATCAGACAGACTTGTTGGCACAGCTCACTGAACAGCTTCAAGCAGGAAGACCAGTGATTAAGAGTGAGATGTACAACTCTGTCCATGTCATACATAATGCATCATACTGTACAAACATCTGCCTGTCCACCCACACCACCTCCACAGTGATCTTTACACGCACGCACGCACGGAGGCCTTTTAACCCATTAAGACCTGAGGCCGATTCTACAAAATATCTTCTAAATCCTAACAGTTTTTTGAAAAAAACTGTTTCTATATCAGTGGTTCTCAAACTTTATCATGTCATATTTTGTTCCAGGGACCCCCAGAAGGATTTTTCAAAAATGGTTTGCCTAGATCTACAAGCTCGTAGCGCGGCAATTGGTGCCGCGCTATGAGCTTGTATATCTGCTATTTTTGAGAGCTTGTATATCTGCTATTTTTAATGGGTTCAGGGAGAGGGGGAATAGGGCAACAACAAATCAATACAACAAATCAATCTGGTTAAAAACAAAATAAACACAAAGCACTGAAGTGAAAGAAACAACATTATCAAGAGATAAATACATTAAAACATACATGTAGGCCTAATCATGCATTACTGAAGACAAATAAACAAACAAACAAACAAACAAACACACATTCAGACACGAAAACACATATTACACAGACAGAGTCACACAAATGTAGGCTACATCAATGTGAACGCACAAAGAGCCATGCAGTCACGATTCAGATTGAGATCGTGGCTATTATGACTCTCAGCTGGCTAGAATAAGGTTTCATTTAAAAGCCATCTGGTGTTGTTTTGTATTGTATTTTTTTTGTACAATGTGAGTTTTGTCATGTTATTATTGTCTTTTTCTTATTTTTTTATGTTATGGTGTTTTTGTTTCTTTGTTTTGAATGTGTGGGGTGTGTAATTTCTTGGGTGATTGAGAGGAAATTGACGGATCTCTGTTTGCCCCTATTCTTTCGGACAGCGGTCGTGTTGTTTTGTCCTCTGTTAGGAAAAAGAAAAAGGAAAAGAAAAAAAGCCATCTGTTGAAAGAGGAGACCGACTTGTTTCCACTTTCAACCTGTCCTCCCTATTTTGGGGATGTCTTTATAGGCCAAAATGTCCCAACAATTTAAGTGGTTTTAAGGCTCTTTGCTTTCCACCAAAATGACTTAAACCACCAGTGTAATGTACATAGGCCAAACAATGGAATCAAACAAAAGATCACACTTTTAAAATGACAGTAAATAAAGTCCTTGTTCGACAAAGTAACACATAATGAAATGCGGGGAGGTATAATGTATGGTTTTTAATCTTTTTGCCCAAAAGTAGCCTAATCTGTAACATTTTGGAACACCAGTGACACCACACAGCACATGCATTTATATGTCTTCATTGGAGTAACCTGGGCCTATGACAGTGATTACACAGTCACACAGGAACATTATGGACGGTACATGACATGTACTTTTGAGGTACTTTTACTTTACTGGAGTATTTCCAATTATCAATACTTTTACTTCTGCTCCACCACATCTCCGAGACAAATATTGTACTTTTACTCCACTACAATTATTTGAAAACTTTAATTTACTTTGTAGATGTAGCCCTATTTAAACTTTGGCTATTTGAAAATAGCCGATCTACAAGCTCACAACACAATTTTGATTACCGGACTTTTACTTGTAACAGAGTATGTGAGTAAGTATTGCAGTATTGATACTTTTACTTAAGTAAACATTTGTAGTACTTTTTCCTGCATGTAGCCCTAGCTGAGAAATGCTTGGCATCAATAGCCTTGCATCAAGAACTTTGATAGGCAAGTTGACACCGCCATCTTGTGGTGAAATCTCGTTGTCCATACACTCTAAAAACCAAAAGAAAGGCTACCATTGACTTTATAAAGACTTCAACCAAAGGAAGCCACCATACCGCACATTGTGTAATTTTGCATCAAACCTGGGGCCCTTGGATCAGATGCGCCACGCAAAGATGTTCAATACAAATGATTATTATTTTAGATTGTATTTGTCTGCACAACAAGAGATGAGTGTTCATACAGTATACAATATACATATTTCACAAGAAAGAGACAAGACGAAAAAGTGGTAGGGCTCATAAAAGAACCTCACCATTAAATTACAAACAATTGTATTAACACAGAAAATACAAAATGAGAAATAAACAGAAAAATAAAATGGAAAACAGACACAAATCCAAAAGAAACAAATGGAGTGGAGTAAAAAACTAAAGGCACATTTGCCTATCGACTATACTGTCTGGGTTGGTATTCAGTTTGTTTATTATCTTTTAAAATCAGAGGATGGGTTACAGATGGAAATGGCATTAGATAAGGAGACACCTCTGAGTCTATGTTATACTGCCCCCTGGTGGTGTAATATCTGGGGCATGTAGATTATTTGCTTGCAGAGTGGTATATGACATTTGGAGTAGAAGTATTGCTGGAAGTATGTAAAAGATTAAGGATATACTTGTCAGGAACTGGCGTTAGGACCCAAGTGCAGGAACTCGCAGGAGATGATGAGGATCACATTTAATTGACTTTTAATGTTCTTAGTCACTTTACACCACTGCGTTTTTGTACTATTTTATTTAAGTTATTTAGCTGTTCCTGTCGTGTTTTTCACACTTATTGCGGGCTGTGATGACATAGCCTGGTAAACCCTCCCTCCGGAAATCTAATTTCTATTTGATTCCTGGAGTGAATGAAATGGAATTGAGATTTCCGGAGGGAGGGTTTACCAGGCTAGTGATGACACACAGGGATCAATAAAGAGTATCTATAATTTATGCAAAATAAATGACAATGCGGAAATTTGAGGAAAGTATTGCAACAGCATGACTTTATCAACCTACAATGAGAGCATTATTAGTCCATGGGCCCAGGCCAGAATTTTCACTAATCAGGGACACTCAAGGTGGCAAACTCTAGTTTGGTATTTTGAAAAGGTCTATATATCTAGATAATATTTCAACATGATAGCCCTTCCCAAGTAGTAGCTTAGTCCCAGTTATCAGCCTTCAATGACACCAATCATAGTTCCAAAGAATGAAACAATTCTCTAACTTTTTTTGAAGAGAACATGTCATACAGAGGGGAAAAAAACATTATTCAATCTCTTTCATTCACTTATTTAACCACATGAACCCTAGCATGCCTTTTCGGGGGCGAACATTCAGCAAATGGCATGTCTACAATCTCACAACACCTCACGTTGTGATGCGATGTGAACAGCATTTTCACTAATCGGGGTCACTCAAGTGCAACATTTGCTAATTCTACTTTTGTATTTTTGAATAGGTCTATATCCCTAGATCATATTTAATCATGATAGCCTTCCCCAAGTGGTAGCTTAGTCACAGTTATGTTATGTCTTCAAAGACAGCAACCATATTCAAATAATCACGCCACTTTTCTTTAATAGAGGACATGTCATACACTTTCATTCACTTTAATCAATGAACATCATCATAACTGTCATACCAATATCAATTATTCAGTATTCGTCATCGTCATCATTATCATCATCATAATCAGTTTTGTAATAATAATCAAAATCTACAAAGTAACTAACTCAAGTTTTCAAAAACTTGTAGTTGCCCCTGAGATGTAGAGTAGAAGTAAAAGTACAGCAAATTGGAAATACTCCAGTAAAGTAAAAATCCTCAAAAGTGTATTTAAGTACAGTACTTGAGTAAATGTACTTAGTTACTTTACACCACTGGTAGTGTAGCCCCCACAGTCATAGTAGCCAGCACCGGCGTGCAAAAGACCTGCCAATCGGGCTCAGCCCTATTGGCATGACTGGTAACACGTCGGACTGGCGAGTGGGAGCCTCGGGTTCAATCCCAGCTCACTGCACTTCACTACAATCTGGCGTAGTCGGCAGGACGAGGAGCGTAATATCCTTGCGTGAGGAACATGAGGGACGTCGTGTACGGTGGTCCGCGGCGTGAAGTGCGAGGACGCGCTCCAAAGATCAGGGGGGTGATTGTAGCCCCCACAGTCATAGTAGCCAGCACCGGCGTGCAAAAGACCTGCCAATCGGGCTCAGCCCTATTGGCATGACTGGTAACACGTCGGACTGGCGAGTGGGAGCCTCGGGTTCAATCCCAGCTCACTGCACTTCACTACAGTAGCAACATATGTTTGTTCAGAAAACTGGCGGAACGCCGTGGTGTCACGCGAAGCGCCCAGTGCACCCCTGATCACCACCTCAGGTGTGTGTTTATGACAAGGAGCACCCACAGCATCGGCATGTATGACCTCAGGTGTGTGTTGTACCTTGTGATATTAACTATGTACAGTTTGTACACTTCTCTGGGGCATGACGGGATCTGTTTACTGTATGGGTTGTACGTATACTTGTCTAAAAAGCCTGTAGCACTTGCCCTAGCCTTGACGACCTTGCAGGATTATGCAAAGGCTAAAATGTAATTTAGATGTTTTCATAATACCATAGTATAGCATTATTTTAGGAGTCCTGTTGTGACTGTTGTATTGAGGGAAACATTTTGTTGACATGATGGTATGTACGGAATAGAAAAGCACTGGACTGGATCATGTAGAACTTTTGTGTGACTGTTGGTATATTGAATAATGATTTTCAGTGATTACTTTGCCAATGTGAAAAGGAATAATGCTTTAACTGTTGAATTCATATGGATTGCTCCTGTGACATACTGTACAGTAGAAGTGAGTGTTGTAGTGACTACTACTGTAGGCCTACAGTGTGTGGTATATGTTTGTATTTTTTGTTTTTTTATATATCAGATTTAGTTTTCTGTCTCTAAGCCAAATGAAGCGTAGTATACCTGTGAGATGTGAGTGGGATTGAAATAATATTTAAAAGACTATGGTATCCCCGCGGCGTGGAAGAAGGTGTTAGGACGTGTGGAGCCCCGAGGGGAGACAGTGGCCAATGATAACACAGGAAAAAAAGGTCAATTTGACCAAAAGTCCATCTGTGTGGTAGGTGGACTTTATGCCGTCACACAAGTGTCATGGTCTTCATCAGGGAGTGATCGGGTTCAGTTCTCGCGCTTTATATAATAATCTGTGTATTAACTTTTTATCCTCTCCTCCACATTTTTTTAGTGCTCCTGTTCTTTTTAGACATAGTACGTACAACCCAGTAAACAGATCATGTCATGCCCCAGCAACCCGATCTCCAGAGGACAACGTTCTCTTTGAACGTTTTTGAAATTCCGTGAATAGACACGGAAAAACCCGAAATTCCGTGCATAGCCGCCTCGCATCTAACCCATTGTGACTAAACCATGACGGAGGCGCGCAGTCACAGGCGAACTGTCACCCCGTGAAGGACCGCCGAGGGAGCTAAGGCGACCGAGTTGCCGTCCTGAACGGTGTGACGTTCGCCTGTGCCTACTCAGCGCCGTTTGAGTTATGTACCGATAGGCACAGAATCGTAAATTTTGTTGTGGGGACTGCTCTGCTTCCGGGTTTTTCCACCCTGGGACTCGCCGTACATATGCACGCAATTTCGGGGTTTCTAGGCGACTATCCACGGAATGAAGTGCACTGGATCCGTGCAATGTTACGGAGATCTCTGGAGATCAGGCTGGCCCCAGAGAAGTGTGCATAGCTAAATATCCCAAGGCACAACACACACACATGATGTCGTAGACACCGATCCCGTGGGTGCTCCTCGTCATAAACACACACCTGCCAAAGTTTGCAGGATTGGTTCGTTTTGAACAAAATGCCTCAAATCCTGAACGCAGCATGCGATTTCCATTACATTTTCTGCGTAGATTCCTACTTTGCCAAGGAAGAAATGCCCTCCTTTTCACATTGGCCTGTTATAGCGCTACCAGGAGGCCATAATAACCTACCTGACCATGTCTCGTATGTCTTTTGTTATAAATAAAACAAATCATTATTGAAAAAAAATACAATGAAAGTGATTGTGAAGAACACAATTATTGAGTAACTGAGTTATTGAAAAATGACATTGACTTTGATATTTCAATGACAAGATGCTCAAAACAATATCAGAAAGGAATTATAAATGTCAGAATTAGTTGAAGTCCTTGGCCAAGTTATGGCCAAGGACCTTTCAAAGTCCACATCACCCAAAGTGGTCATAACAATATCAGAAATGAATTCCCCACCCCACAATTAGTCAAAATGGAGGTATTGCATGTGTATAAACACTCAGAAACAAAGAAGTTGGATTTTCATCATAGCCGATGGCAGCCATATTTGATTTGGCCAATGCGCCATTCGTGGCACTATGGCGGACGAGCACCTCTGTGTTTTTTCATGTCTAGGTACCCATTGTTCAAGTGAGAAATTCTCC
Organism: Gymnoscopelus braueri; assembly: GCF_963280865.1. NCBI lineage: Eukaryota > Metazoa > Chordata > Actinopteri > Myctophiformes > Myctophidae > Gymnoscopelus > Gymnoscopelus braueri. The sequence continues at coordinate 33,514,450 of NC_137609.1, forward strand.
TACCACCAAGTTGCGAACGGGTCTATAGGCCAGGTACAGGACTACTGTGCAGATAATGTGGGGAGATAATGGCAAAATGGCATAATGTGTGTGTGTGTGTGTGTGTGTGTGTGTGTGTGTGTGTGTGTGTGTGTGTGTGTGTGTGTGTGTGCGTGCGTGTGTGCGTGCGTGCGTGCGTGCGTGCGTGCCTGCCTGCCTGTGTGCGTGCGTGCGTGTATGTGTGTGTGTGTGTGTGTGTGTGTGTGTGTGTGTGTGTGTGTGTGTGTTTACAAATCCACCAGTTAGTTTGGTCCACCTCAGAACAGAGAGTGACTGTGATTTATGGGTTGGCCATAAAGCAACTATATAAACCTGCTGCTGACAAGAGGTAGACACACTGGGGGACAGCTGTAACGGTGAGTGCACTGCCTGTATTTTTTAGCTCCAAGGGTTGTGTATTAGGCCCATGAGAGAGATACAGTGTATAATGATAATGGAATTCTATAACTCTGTGATTAGAATGGTATGTGCTTGGTGTGCCAGAGATAGAATTGCTCGCTAGAGCCGAAGAATATGACTTAAAAGTGCTCGATATTTATGGACATAATGGACACAAGTCAATATTGTTACATTTTTCTGTAATTCCTTATTTACAGTTAACAGTGTAACCGACAGAGATAGAAAGATGGCATTGAATTGTCTTCCCTTGTTATGATAAAATATTAAGTAAAGATGTTTATAATATTGCAATATTAAATATATCATAAAAACATATCTATATGATGGCATCATATCATGGCATATAGTGACAAATTCAATATAAAGTATTAGTATAGTGCAGACCACAATGACAGATTTTACCATTTACCATTTGACATTATTTAAAAACAACTTCCTAACATTGGCTTTCTGGTTAGCTTAATCTATGTACTATATATTGCAAGACTATGAAAAAACTCTGCCTGTCCCTTGATGAAGCTGTCAGCATTGGTGCTCTTAGCCCTGTTGGGGCTGTTCTCTGCCAGCCTGCAGGACATTGTGAGGCGGAGCTCACGGCACAGAAGAGGTAAATGACCCTCTAAGGGATTATATTTGGAGAGATTCATTCTGATTTATTTCCATGTTGGTAAATTGGATTTGATTGCAAATGAAACACCCTGCCATGTCGTCTCTGTCTGTCCCTGCTGAACCCAGAATTGCAGCGCACCTCCAAGTCTGACAATCTGGAGTGGCTGACTTGGACCGGTTCCCTCCCCAACGGTGCTGTGGCCATTTACAACAACTACGCTAAACGCACTGACTACGTCTGTAAATACAAGTGCAATGCTGGGTTCTACAACCCAAGCCTGGGTTCTCACTGTCACTACCCTTACAGAAACCGCGAGCACACTTCCCGAGATCCTGGCCAACAAGGACAATTTTGAGTTCCTGGAGTGGAAGGCAGGTTCCTATGGTTCGGTGCCTCCACACTCCATCAAGACCTGTCCTGGAAGAGACAAGGTCTATGTGGGGAAAAACAAGTATGGACTTGGCAAGGTGGCACCTAAGCATGAGGCATTTTTCCTCCCCTGGGAGGGTGATGAGTACTGGTATAAATCATATCAGGTACTGACCATTATCTCTCATGTCAAGTACTTAATTGATAAGGTAAAGATCTTCAAGAACTCACCAGAGACCATGGACAATTCTGCTGCGATCAACAATGGGTGCCAGATTGTGTTGAAGACCGTGAATCTCGCCAAGACAACATCGGTGGAAAACAACTGGAACATGGACCGCTCCACCATGCTGGGCGTCGCCTCTACCGTCACTGCCGAGGTCCCCGTCATCGGCTCCACAAGCATTGAGTTGAAGACGGAGGTGACAAAGACGATTTCCAGAGGGAAAACTAAGGCGGAGACCTCGAGCCACTCTGTGTCCGTGCAAGTCACCGTCCCACCTAACCACTCCTGTACTGTCCGCATGGAGGGTCGTAAGATGAAGGCTGACATCCCCTACACAGCCCGCCTCAGTCGGACCTACCGCAGCGGGGAGATCAGGTCGATCTCCATTACAGGCACGTACAATGGGGTGTCGATGGGAGAGATTCGGGCAGTGATTGAGCGCTGTAAGCCTTTGGCCAACGCCATGCCCTGCCCTTAAGACACTGATATTAAAATACCTCTGATGTCTCTGGCACCTTCATGATAAAGATTACGCTCAGGGGTGTGTGTCTGTTGAAAGACTGTTGGGTAAAACACAGTATACTGTTAGAGTGAGTTGCAAACACTGATTTCGCTTGCCATCGTGAAAATGCTGTAAGAACACTCAATATATTTCAATACATGTATGGAATAATAAAATGATGTGGGATTATAAGTCATTTTCTCATTAAAAGACAACAACTACAACAAACATACATACAGTACTGTACCTCCTCCCCCTCCTACCCTCCACCCACACATAAATTCAGTGAAACGTTAGTTCATGTAGACACGGAAGGCAGTATGTTTATATTCTTCATTCATACTCCCCGGACCCTCCCCATTCGCTAATAGTTATTCAGTCGTACTCCTTTAAGTCAGTACGTTTCAACCTCTCGTCGTTTCATTTGCTACAGTTAACTCACTCACGCCCTCATACCCACAGTGCAACTCTGGAGGTTCATTTAAGCAGCCTCAGTTCTCTATTCATTCTACGTGCCTAGCTGTCAGTGCCGGTCGTACAGCTGTCAGTGTAAAAATTCCTCCACCTCCCCGGCCTCCTCCCTGTGGCTTCTGGTTGGTGGGATGGTTCCATAGATGTTTGTTATGGTGGTGGTATGCTTAAGGGTTAATATGGCGTTGTTATGTTGTGTAATCTGGTGTGTTGTACCGTTGTTGTATACTTATTGTTGTGTTATACCTGTTATGCTCTGCTCAGGGGGTTTGTGATTGAAGATCTGTGTCATGTTTGCACAGGAATCGTTTTATATCACACTAGAGGTCCGTCCGCCCTACGGGCGGCCGGCCCGCTAGCCGCGCACGGGGCTCTATTATTAGGCCTACGTCGTCTCCCCTCCCCCCCCCCCCCCCCCCCACACCGCACACGTTCGGTCGCGTCGCCGTCTTTGTCTGTTGTTTGTGCATAAACATGGATGGTAGCTTGTTTCTCGCGCACAATCTGGCAACACTGAATGTAGTCCAGGCTGTTGGTTGGCTAGTAGTGGTCACGTGACAACAACACACACACACACACACACACACACATGTCGCACACACATTAAAAGGCTGGACTTTTTCTTCACTGCGCTCGTGGCTCAAAATTAGGTGTTTTTGTTTGTGTGTTACGCACTGGATTGGAACTATTTTTGCAATGTTATTCTTCACAGTTGACCTCAAGGAAAGGTAGGCCATAAGATTGTTTTGTTGTTGTTGCTGGCTGGGTGACGATCATAGTGGAAGGATGTCTGTGCGGAGATGTAACCTGCGGTGCTTACACACACACACACACACACAGTAAGCTGTGGAAACACACCAGCCTTTTTTTCGCACACACGCGCATATACGCACACGCACTTTTACATCCAGTCCTATTTTAAAGCCTGCGTATGCGGGAGTCGCGTATCCACGCGCCTGGTGTAGCCGCTATCATTGATATCAATTGGATCTGAAGAAACGCGCTGTACGCGCCACGCATACGCGCGCTTTGAAAAGTCTGGTGTAGATCGTAGGTTGTCTTTGGGATGTACATGGCACGTGAATTACGGACATTTTAGCGTGAGTGTGGAAAGCAACGGCGTGGTTCGAACAGAAAGGTAAGCAAGAGGGGGGAGGAGGAGGGGGGGGGGAGAAGGAGGGGGGGGGGTGAAGAGAAGGACGTGCTTCTGTTGTTGTTGTTGTGGCGATGCAGAGAGATTGAACCTGCGCTGTTTGGTTTTATGCTTTATCCAACATGACAGCCATGTAAACAAACAACCAATGTCATTTACAACTAAACGTTTCTCTCAAGAATGTTTTGGAAAACATTTGAAGTGAGAAATAGACGATGCAATCGCCTCGGAAAACAAATGAGGAAATGAAAGAAAAGTCGCCCCAAAACACAGTCGCCCCCCAGTGTATATACTGGCGATTTGCCTGTAATACCGCCGGATTTGGCCCGGGGCGACTGTGTTTTGGGGCGATTTTTTTTTCATTGTGTCATTTGTTTTCCGAGGCAAACGTGTCCGCCCAGCCCAATAGTTATGGAATACTTTCATTGCCGTAAGCAAGGAAATACTTGGTTTTGTTGTTACTTTTGGGTAAATGTATGTATGTATTTATTAAGTAGCCGTGTAATAAGCGGGATAATGGTGGTTAATCGCCCTGAAGGGCTTTAAATGTGAATAATGACTACGTCCCCATGCATTATCCCTTACATACTTTTGCGAGCGAAGACGGCTGATTTCAATGGCCGCTGCTTCGTGTTGTTTCGGCTGTGGCCGTTGGCGTTCGGTGGTGCGCACGGTAAACGGTGCGAAACTGTTTCCCCTTCCGTTGTGCTCGTAATGTGGTGAGTGGAATTAATTATGTTGCGAGGTGGAAAATATGTAGTGAGCAATGAGAGGTGCCCTACGCCACCCGTAAATTCAGCGTGCACGTTGTGGCTGGTGTTGTGTTGAGAGGTCAGATGTAGTTGTTGTGTTTAGTCGAAATCAATGCTGTGGGTATGGCGTCAGCAGACGAGAGGTGCAAATGAATGGAATTGTTATGGAATTGATGTGGGCGTCAGCCGCGGAAGTAGTAATTCCCCCTTTATAAGAGTAGATGAGCAGAGTCACACCGCCAAACTTGATTGCAATATCATTGCATATATGGGTAATGGTTAATATGGTTATGGTTAATAAATGGTAAATGGTTCATTAACTGTCTGGTTATTTCTGAGCTGAAGTGTCTAAATGAAGAAGCGTATATAAACACCATCCAACCATACATTCATGACCCATACCCCACCTTACAACAACACATGATATGAATGGTAGGTCATTGTAAAAGAAGATACAGATGGATCTGTATGAAATATGAATGGTTGGGCAAATGCCCAGTCCCCTTTAATTAACTCAAAGCAGAGAGAGTTGGAACTTGACCATTTAATGCCTTGTATGCAATCAATAAAATCTTAAAATGTATTCTAAAAGCATTTGGAAGCCATTGGAGGGGTGTTAACATAACAAAAAAAAAACTATAATACCAGATACAGTAAACAATCTTAGATTAGATGTAGGTCTATACTATACAGTAAACAATCTTAGATTAGATGTAGGCCTATTTGAGAGTGCAGAGGCATAATTGCTTTGATGCATGTCACATTAACGAGCGTCAACAAGTATCAGCTGACACACAACACCTCCCCTCTGCAGTGCTTTAAACTGAAAGTGACTGGAGTCTGTTTCATTTCTCTCCAAAATACCTTGAATATGATGGAAGACATGATTAACAATTACTGTGATTATGATAAGCTTTACATTTCATATCATACACCATACAGTAAGAACTCCTATAACTTTCACCAGCAGTTTAATTAAAAAAATAATTAAAAAAATATTACGATACAGTATGACATCATGACAATACCTATCGTCACATTTTAATACCACAATAGGCTATATCGTGGGACAATATATCGTGACACTCCTATAGACAGGGAGGGTTAATCTTTTTTTTTTTATCACTTGGGGAGGGTCATTGATTATTTTTTTTGTCAAAGGGAGGGTCATGGCATTTTAGATCAGGGCACATACATTTTCTCCAGGGGTACCCTTCTTTAAAAATTGACCTGTCCCTTAAAGTGCCTTTGAGAAAGGTGTGTGAACAAAATAAGACAAGAACGATTGGGTATATTGTTATGAACCTCTGTGGGAATGATCCCATGTGCTGTCCCGGAGAGATGATAAGGAAAACAAACAATAAGGTCAGCATCAAGGTCAAAATTATCTAATCAGCCATATCTCACACATGCCATTGTAAGATGGCACAATTCCCATCTACTCACTAGTCTGCATCTCATTGGTGGGAATAGACAGAAATGGTGCCATGGCATCTTGTAATGAGCATTAGTGAGGACCAATTAAATTATATGAAGATATGTGTAGTATATTGTACAAGTGTGAAACATAGTTGGAAGGTCCAGACAAGTACAAGTTCCTTAAGTTGGTTTATTGTATAAAACAGAGCACAGAGTACAGGAGTCAGCCTTGCTGCATGGTGTAGCCGTTGGAAGGGGCCGCGTACCAAGAGCAAGAGGCAGGTTTCTTTGTCCTCACAGTATTTATATCTAGACTTCACATGTGTGTCTATGCACTTGCATACGTTGCCTTCGTGTGTGTTGGCTGTGCACGGAGCTAGGTGTGTGTGTGTGTGTGTGTGTGTGTGTGTGTGTGTGTGTGTGTGTGTGTGTGTGTGTGTGTGTGTGTGTGTGTGTAACGTAAACAGAGGAATGGTACGGGGATCTGGATGAACTCCAGATGTTTGTAAGTGAGCCTGAGTCAGTCATTAATTGTACCTGTCACAATGTCCTACTCTGGCTGGAGTGTACTTATGTACTGTACATCGTGAGGCCTTCTACTAAAGACAGTGTGTGTCACCAGTGTCCAGATCCTACATATGTAAATGGGTGAAGTGGTCCTTTAAGACCGTTCCAGGTTCCAGCCTGCTCCAGCAGAAGTTTTCAATCTGGTACAACATCCAATAGCTTCCCATGCATCATTACTCCATGGCAAAAATATCTTTATTGTTGTCTCCGCCAGGCCGAAGGCATGGCGAGAGAGAATGTTTTGCCCCCTGTCCGTCCGTCCGTGTGTCCGTCCGTGTGTCCGTCCGTGTGTCCGTCCTTCTGTCTGTGACCAACTAATCTCCGCCACTGTTGGCCTGGTCGCTGTGAAACTGTGCACACACACTCCCTGGATGCCACAGCAGAACCTCTGCCCCACATTTTTTAGATCAGCCTGTCATAGCGCCACCATGAGGCTGACTTTTGCAAAACATATTTTTGGATATTACTCCTACAGATTTTGTCCAAAAAACACGCACATGGTTACACAGTATCTCTATAGTCATGTGATCAACAGGGATCGGTCCGATTTTCCAGATTCCATCCTGATTGGCTAAGATTGCCTACCAAAGTTTGCAGGATTGCTCAGTTTTTAACACAATGCCTCAAATCATGAACGCAGCTTGCGATTTCCGTGAAATTTCACACGCACATTCCCACTAGGCCGAGGAATAATTTTTAAATCAGACACATTTAAATCAGCCTCATGGTGGCGCTATAACAGGCCGATTTGCGTTTTTAACTATAACTGCACCGATCTGCCAGAAACTTTGCACGCACACTCCCTAGAGGCCAAGGAAAAACATCTGCCCTGTATTTTTCACATTTGCCCTTTATAGCGCCACCAGGAGGCCGACTTATGTAAAACATTTTTTTTAATATTTTTGTTTCTTTCTTTGCAGCACTTTGGGCAATCTTTGGTTGTATATAAATGTAATCTATAAATAAAGTTTGATTTGATTTGAACTGCTTCCTCCTCCGCGCTCCTCTGTGGGCAGCACTCAGCTGGGTGAAGCTGAAAACAAGTTCCCCGGCGGGATGAAAAAGGTCACCAAAAAACAAACAAAAAAACATTGAAGACCCTTGCTCTACGGCACTGTTTTTCAACCAGTGGGTCGGCACCCAAAAGCAGGCAAGGGACCGTAATATATTGGGCACAGACTTCTTGGTCAAAATGAAATACTCCAGTAAAGTAAAATTACCTAAAAAGTGTACTTAAGTACAGAACTTGAGTATTGTACTGTACAATTAGACCATTGTCTATCCAAAACTAGATATTCAACTTGATGTTCACAGATGGAACAAGATACAGAGAGAGAGAGGGGAAACCTTTGGAAAATGTATTTGTTTCCTTGTCACGCAACCTCACACGCTTCACACTTGCAACATGGACATTCTGTACAGCATGATTTACACAGAGTTCTCTCTCTTGACAAACTGGCTATTTGACTTTTGTTCATTCAACCTCCACCATCAGTTTGATTCTCTTCCTCATAAGTTCACGATTTCTTCACCTCAACTGTGATGTGTTTATCAGTGCCCGTTTACTTCTCTTTTCCACCAGCTATTTAACACCAGTTTATTTTATTACATTTCATTTTATTTGATGGAGGTACAGGACAACAGTTGTAGAAAAACAGCATGTACAGTACTCGTTCATAAATAAATAAGTATATACATAAATCTATTCCATGTTCCCTGGTTATAGAGCCTGCCTGGGAAGTCAGAGGTCCCATGTTTGAGTCCAGGCCTCAGCCATGTGTCAAAGTGTCCTTGAGCAAGACACTTGACCTCTAACTTCTCCCTGAGGCTCTGTAGCGCCCACTGCTCCCGTTACTTAGGATGGGTTGAATGCAGAGAACATATAACTGTTATAATATATATATATATATATATTTATATATATATGTATATTTATATATATATTTATATATATATGTCACTGTATATGCAAATATACAGTGACAAATACCACAAGGGAGTTTGGACCATATCAGTATTATTTTCTTTTGCTTTAAAATATGTTCTGCTTCAACTAAATACCTGTTTTATTCTTATTTTTGTCTTTATTCCATTTTTGCAGTGGTGGAAAAAGTATTCAAATGTTTTGCTTAAGTAAAAGTATCAATACTGCAATGTAGAAAAATACTCTGATACTTGAGTTTACTTATTTTATTTACTCACCTGCGTCCTCTACAGATCTGGTCGATGGTAATTTTATATTGACCAGATCTGTAGAGGGCGCAAGTGAGTAATTAAAATAATTTCCGTCTGGCAGACATATTTAATTTTCTACCCAAAAGTGTATTATACAGAGAAGGTGGGGTGCTGCGATGTATCCCATCATGGAGAATAGTCTTTCAACAACACAAAAAAAACTTTGTTTTGATGAGTAGCGAAATAGTTTCCTTTATTTTTACTGAAGTTGGAGACCTCGCACAGTAGTGGAATTTTCAGTCCATGGAAATAGCAACCGCCCCTAACAGGGCGTTAGAGAGAACTCACTAACGCTCTGGACCAAGACAGAGCGTGCGTGCCTCATTACCTCATACATAGTGGTAGTAGATTGTTGTTAATTGTATGTTCAATTTTAGCATCTAGTCGGGACTTCAGATAAGACCAATTGCTATTTATTTTCGTTGTCATTTTAATATTATAAATTGTGCAGAAATAAACTTTAAACTAGACTCTAAACCCCAATGGAGTTGATAGGCCCTGGGCCTTGACCTATTTACGGTAGGCCTAATGCACGTCAAAGACCTTTCAAAAGCCTAATATTTCAATACACATATATATATATATATATATATATATATATATATATATATATATATAAAAGGCGTTTTTTCGCTTCGCTTTTTTGCTCCATGTAAGCTTGCATTGACTTTATAAGGTTTTAAAAAAAATACGTATCATTCGCATGAAAAAAATCGCCCCGGTGTGTAAGGAGCTTAACTCAGCAGCACTTTCCATAACCTGAAGCTGTCCAGAACCCGTGAAGTTCTGTGATGATGATATGTTTCCATTATAACCAGAACCACCCCTGCGGAGGGAGGTACATCATAAGAAAAGCATGAAATAAAAAAAGCGTTGCAACCAGTGCAGGAATTTCATGGAGGCCATGAAGGCCATGGCCGCCGTGGCCTTTCAGTTTGGCCTCCTGGTCCTCAAAAATGATCTGCCCTGAGGCCACAGTGGCCATCCACACTGCCCCAGCTGATTTCACTGTTTTCTCCTCTAACAGTTTTTAAACAGCAGTGTCTTTATTTATTTCACTGATAGTTATACTACATATTAAATACAAAATCACCCTTAACCCTAAATTAATTATTTCTGTGGACTTCATCATCATTGTTAATTCAAGGCCTTCCTGCCCTGGCATTTGGTCCGTGGAGGGCTTGTAGACCTGCTATTATATGCTATTTTCAAAAAGAATGTGAAAGTTTGCTCAGAACTCAGGGTATAGAACCACCTCCAGGGCCCAAATTGGTTGGTTCTGAGAGCCTCATATGAAACCGAGCCGTAGTGTATGGAAACAAGTCTAGAAGTATTTAAGTATATTTTGATGCCAATACTTTTGTACTTTTACTGCAACGGAGTATATCTACATTGCAGTATTGATACTTTTACTTTTGAGTACTTTTTCCACCACTGAAAAAAACAACAACTAAAAGAACCCTCAAAAGTTGAAACATGGAGATACGAGGTTTCTGCCCGACAGTGATGACGTGATCACCACAGCAGGGGAAAAGGAGAGCATGGACCAAACAAGATGAGGAGAAAGCAGGAGGTGGGATTCTGTGAAGGCAGGTTAAGTTATCCAATATTTGCCTGATGAAGACCTAGAAGGTCGAAACGTTGCAAAAATTAAAAGTTAGTTTCTTGGAGCTTGAGAACAGTGTGCGGACTTTCTTCTTCTTTTTCTTGATTCTTCCTTGATGTCCAGCACCTGGCCTAAGCTTACATGCATGGGTTTGCATCCAGGGACGGAAGGAGAAATTCAAACTATTCTCTATTTATTAGAGAGGTCTCTGTGGGAACATCTAAACATGTCTAATATACCCAGGGAGATAATAGGATTTCTCATTAATTCAATGATCATGTGATGATAACAGAGGATTCCCACAGACACGTCTTGTATGTCTCAGTGAATGAAGGCCTGTGGCTCTTATGGTCTCCAAAGTAGGTGACAATATTAGTACTGTAGGTGACAGTGCTTAAATCGGGCCGGTACTCACTAGTATAGAGCACCAGTTTTGTTTGCTTTTGCCCACCTGAGATTTTACCATTATTATCTAGAATTACATTTAGCTGCTTACTGAATCTAAGTTCGTATTTTGGGAAGCTGTGTGCAATTGCGCACATCGCTTTCAAGACTGGCCGCAACCTTGACTGAGGAAGTCTTGTTAACTTTATAACTAGTCTTAACCATCCGGTTTGGCATCACAGCATGTCTTTCCATAACAGTGGTGGGATCCATAACATAGACAGAGGGCAAATCTAGGAACAGTATTAGTTGTAGACTATGCACTGTGAAGACTCAAGCCTAATTCAGATTTTGTGGATTGATTGATTGATTGATTGATTGATAGATATCTTTAATGATTATGAAATAAAACAAAACATAGGTCACATGTAACATACATCTGACCCATGCACAATACTCAAAAGGATAATGCAAAATAATCTTACAGCTTGTTTCCATTGCGGTCCTTAACGGACCGACAACATCACTTGGAAATCTTGGAAATATCGTAACTTAGAGCAATATAATATGTATTTAAATGTATATATATATTTATCTTTCCTTTTTCTATGTAGAAAGGTGTTACACTTTCCTCATAGTGTAACACCTTGTACTTTAGTTCACTGTGTTCCAAACCAGTCCCTTGAGCCTGAAGTCCATGTCTAAACATTCTCTTGCTAACGGGTTAATTAGGTCTCTGATGACAGCTGATGTTTGTCACCTTTGCATTATAGTTTCAACATAATGATGCAACACTTAAGAAAGTAAAAAGCTTCATACTGGCAAGGGAAAAACTATCTTTGAATCTGTTTGCTTGCTAATTCAGTCCATAGTCACCTTTAGTGTCCACAATAACAACTTTATGTCATATGTGTCATTTAAAACCTAATTTGAATGTAATAATATGATTTAATATCAATATCATCATGTGGCATTACTTTTGGCATGTGGTGTGGTGTGTATTGGATGGAGGGATGTAGAAAGTTCGGTTTACTGGTTTGAATCACCAGACAAGGGAAAGTGTCTTTGGAAGAGGTTAATAATATAGTTTTCACACAAAAAAACATTTGTTGACACTGTTTACTAGGCATACACACGAAGGTGACGTGGGTACTTAATTTTGTATACATGCACAAAAATGCAGCCTCAGAAATCAGTACTGCTGGTGTGAATTTGCCATTAATGCTTACTTTTTAAAATTAAGTCGCTTAAAGGAATACATATTCATTCCTTGAATACTGAATACACATTCCTGAGCCAATAATCCAATATCTGACTAATTGAATCTTAACGAGAGCAATACTGCATTTAAAACCTTCTCTTTGAACCTGGATCATCAGTGATTACACTGTGAGAGTTGTTTTGGAGTTTATGTGTGTGTGTGTGTGTGTGTGTGTGTGTGTGTGTGTGTGTGTGTGTGTGTGTGTGTGTGTGTGTGTGTGTGTGTGTGTGTGTGTGTGTGTGTGTGCTTGTGTGCGTGTGAGTGTGCGCGTGCGCACATTGTTAGCACAAGCTTACATGCATGGGTTTGCATCCAGGGACGGAAGGAGAAATTCGAACTATTCTCTATTTCAGGGGTTCCCAAAGTTGGGGTCGCGACCCCACTTAGGGTCGCGGGAGACTGACGGTGGGGTCGCGAAATTATTTTGGGTCATATATTTTTTAATTTTATTTATTATTATATATATTTTTTAAATTCAACAGAATGGATGAAATACAACCTAAAATGATTACAAATAGTACATTTTACCATTTTAATACATTTCAAATGCGCACTGAACGTGCAAGTTTATGTGCATAAATTACCTCCAGGTTTAGGTGGAGTCAATGGCCGCCTTATTTTGGGGTCGCGGGCTGAAAAGTTTGGGAACCCATGCTCTATTTATTAGAGAGGTCTCTGTGGGAACATCTAAACATGTCTAATATACCCAGGGAGATAATAGGATTTCTCAATAATTCAATGATCATGTGATGATAATAGAGGATCCCCACAGACACTTCTTGTATGTCTCAGGGAATGAAGGCCTCAGACAATGTGGCTCTTATGGTCTCCAAAGTAGGTGACAATATTAGTACTGTAGGTGACAGTGACCATTATTATCTAGAATTACATTTAGCTGCTTACTGAATCTAAGTTCGTATTTTGGGAAGCTGTGTGCAATTGCGCACATCGCTTTCAAGACTGGCCGCAACCACCTTGACTGAGGAAGTCTTGTTAACTTTATAACTAGTCTTAACCATCCGGTTTGGCATCACAGCATGTCTTTCCATAACAGTGGTGGGATCCATAACATAGACATGCCCAGAGGGCAAATCTAGGAACAGTATAGTTGTAGACTATGCACTGTGAAGACTCAAGCCTAATTCATATTTTGTGGATTGATTGATTGATTGATTGATTGATTGATTGATTGATTGATTGATAGATATCTTTAATGATTATGAAATAAAACAAAACATAGGTCACAGGTAACATACATCTGACTCATGCACAATAGTCAAAAGGATAATGCAAAATAAGCTTACAGCTTCTTTCCATTGCGGTCCTTAACGGACAGACAACATCACTTGGAAATCTTGGAAATATCTTAATTTAGAGCAATATAATATATATAAATATACATATGTATTTATCTTTCCTTTTTCCATGTAGAAAGGTGTTACACTTTCCTCATAGTGTAATCCTTGTGCTTTAGTTCACTGTGTTCCAGACCAGTCCCTTGAGCCTGAAGTGTGTGTGTGTGTGTGTGTGTGTGTGTGTGTGTGTGTGTGTGTGTGTGTGTGTGTGTGTGTGTGTGTGTGTGTGTGTGTGTGTGTGTGTGTGTGTGTGTGTGTGTGTGTGTGTGTGTGTGCGCGCGTGCGCGTGCGCACATTGTTAGCACAAGCTTACATGCATGGGTTTGCAACCAGGGACGGAAGGAGAAAATCGAACTATTCTCTATTTATTAGAGAGGTCTCTGTGGGAACATCTAAACATGTCTAATATACCCAGGGAGATAATAGGATTTCTCATTAATTGAATGATCATGTGATGATAATAAAGGATCCCCACAGACATGACTTGTATGTCTCAGTGAATGAAGGCCTCAGACAATTTGGCTCTTATGGTGTCCAAAGTAGGTGACAATATTAGTAGGTGACAGTGCTTAAATTGGGCCGCTACTCACTAGTACAGAGTACCAGTTTTGTTAGCTTTTGCCCACCTGAGATTTTGCCATTATTATCTAGAATTACATTTAGCTGCTTACTGAATCTAAGTAAGTACGTATTTTGGGAAGCATTGTGCAATCGCTTTCAAGACTGGCCGCAACTACCTTAAATGAGGAAGTTTGGTAAACTTGATATAACTAATATTAACCACCCATTTTGGCAGGACAATCACAGCATGTCTTTCCATAACAGTGGTGGGATCCATAACATAGACATGCCCAGAGGGCAAATCTAGGAACAGTATTAGTTGTAGGCTATGCACTGTGAAGACTCAAGCCTAATTAATATTTTTGGGATTGATTGATTGATTGATTGATTGATCGATATCTTCAATGAGCATGAAATAAAACATAGGTCACATGCATACATCTGACCCATGCACAATACTCAAAAGGATAATGCAAAAAAAGATTGTTTCCAGCTTGTTTCCATTGCGGTCCTTAACGGACAGACAACATCACTTGGAAATCTTGGAAATATCGTAACTTAGAGCAATATAATATGTATTTAAATGTATATATATATTTATCTTATTCCTTTTTCTATGTACAGTAGAAAGGTGTTACACTTTCCTCATAGTGTAATCCTTGTACTTTAGTTCACTGTGTTCCAAACCAATCCCTTGAGCCTGAAGTCCATGTCTAAACATTCTCTTGCTACCGGGTTAATTAGGTCTCTGATGACAGCTGATGTTTGTCACCTTTGCATTATAGTTTCAACATAATGATGCAACACTTAAGAAAGTAAAAAGCTTCATGCTGGCAAGGGAAAAACTATCTTTGAATGTGTTTGCTTGCTAATTCAGTCCATAGTCACCTTTAGTGTCCACAATAACAACTTTATGTCATATATGTGTCATTTATAACCTCATTTGAATGTAATAATATGATTTAATATCAATATCATCATGTGGCATTACTTTGGGCATGTGGTGTGGTGGGTATTGGATGGAGGGATGTAGAAAGTTCGGTTCACCTGGAAGATACTGGTTTGAATCACCAATCAAGGGAGAGTGTCTTTGGAAGAGGTTAATAATACAGTTTTCACACAAAAAACATTTGTTGACACTGTTTACTAGGCATGCACACAAAGGTGACGTGGGTACTTAATTTTGTATATATGCACAAAAATGCAGCCTCAGAAATCACTACTGCTGGTTTGAATGTGCCGTTAATGCTTACTTTTTTACAAACAAGTCGCTTAAAGGAATACATATTCATTCCTTGAATACTGAATACACATTCCTGAGCCAATAATCCAATATCTGACTAATTGAATCTTAACGAGAGCAATACTGCATTTAAAACCTTCTCTTTGAACCTGGATCATCAGTGATTACACCGTGAGAGTTGTTTTGGGGTTCATATTACTAGAGGTTCGGGTCTACAAGGCCCTCACACCTACGCCGCACAGCCGATCCGACCGATATGTCTGAGTCATGGTGACGGGGGACATGGTGGAAAGAAAAGTCAACACATGCAAATAAAGATGTACAGTAGGTCACCAAGATGAACACCAGAGGGACCCACAGGAAAATAACTTGCAGCAAATGACCAACAATGTAAGCGGGTGTATAATCATTGCAAGCCAACCTAAGCATGAGTCCATAATCAACAAAGAAGCTTTGTATAATCAAGGACCTACAGAAGGAAAGTTGAGTGATGAGACCAACTGCTAAGAAAATGAGAGTTGTAGTGAAAACCCATGCAATGGCAACTATTGCAAACATGGATCTGCATGTCACCATCATTTGGTAGTGCAGTGGGAAGGTGATAGCCACAAGTCTGTCATAGGATAGAATAAGAAGATTAACAGACTGCATTGACACAAATAGGTAGCAGAAAAATAAATAGGACAAGCAGTTGATGTATGAGATGTACCTGTGATCAAATAGGAAAGTATCAATAATCTTTGGCACCAAAGCTGTGCAGGTTCCCACGTCTGTCAATACCAGATTAAACACAGCAACGTATTTAGGTGTGTGTGTCGTGGGTACAACGAGTTCTCTGACAACAAGTACAGTGGATATTCCATAACCAGATATGGCCTGCATTCCCCACCTTTCGTTGTTCCTGACATACATCAGTCCCATTGTTCATCTAATGTAACAAAGAATACCTCTGACTGCCATATTGATATCCATATAAAACCTAAGACTGCTGTCCTCCTTGAATCATTGAGAAAATGATAGACCATGTTTGAACGCCACCAGTGAAACCCCCCAACTGGACTGGACCCCCCACCTCCACATCCAGACACCTCGGGCGCCACCAGGATATAAGCCGACGTCATCTTCAACCTGTCCTGCCCGTGCCTCTGCTCATCAGGACAGACGCTGTTTGACAGGTATTAGGCGGCTGGGGCACCGAGAACCGCAACAGCCTGGACGGAGCCCACCATACTGTAAGTCAAGAGTTGCGATATTGGGAGCACTCCGGCAGGCCCCTAAAATGTAGGTTGGAGCTTAGACAGGCTACTTGGTGTACGTGATCGGGAGAGGGTGTGTAAGGCCTCAAACGGCCAAGGTGGAGTGAATACAGAAAAGGCCGCATCCTGCTACAAAGAAGCAGACAAAAATGAAAAAATATCCATAAATTCAAGTCTCCATGGGGTGACTAATCGATAGAAAGAAAGTCATTTTGGGGTAAGTATCACTCTGGGCCCGATCTTCCAAGTTCACCCACCAGGGGTTGTGTATGATGCTTCTAATATAATGCTGCTTCTAACTTTTATTAAGTTCTACATGTTGAGGCTAAGTATGATCAATCATATGACTTGTAGTAGTAGTAAGTAAGCCTTGCCGAGCAATAAGGCCAGGACAGGGGCCTATCTCCAGTTTCTGTAGCGTGACTGTGTGAGGCAGCTTGATGTACATATACACCCCCTGGACATATTGTAGTATGTTGCAGGGACCCCCAATCCAACCCTTGATGCTCAGGGCCAAGCTGTTATTAAAAACAACTGTTGCTCCCGTGTATACTGCATATCCACTGGCTGAATGACAGCTAACCACTCACTGCTCATTGTGTGATCACCACAGCAGGGGGAAAGGGGAGTATGGAGCAAACAAGATTAGGAGAAAGCAGGATGTGGGAGGCTGTGATGGCAGGTTGATAAGTTATCCCCCCCAGGAGCAATTAGGCAGGTTGTTAATTATAGGGTCAAGTAAGACAGCCTATGAGAGAGCCTGGTAGAGAAAAACAGCCTGGGTTTCTGTTTGAGTGGAGTGTTGCCGTTGAAACTCCCCTGGGGGTCAGCTGGCTGGAGGGTTGACAGACTTGTTTGTTTACAGGTGAAAGGTGACTTAAACTCTGAAAGTGAAAAGAGTTAAATGAACACTCTGGATTTAACTGTGTAGCCGCTCTGTCTGCTGTGACACAGAAACCTATTCACTCAAAGTAATTGAAAGTGAATTAAACTTTGAACAAAGCAAGTTTGAGTTCTCTAAGAAGTTCCATGGGACTGTGGGTGCACTTCATTTACACATTCATGTTTGCACACATTTTTTTCTCTATGGCCAGTCCGGGGCTCCGTAGAAATCCCCCCCAGGGAGATATCAGGCTTTTGGCCTTAAAGGCTCTGAGACCTCCTTTGACCTCCATCCCACCGGCAAACCGCAGATCCAGTTCACGGCACCAATTTAACATCCCAGGATTCAAAGCCGGGTCTCCCACATGGGAAGGGACACTTAACTCAAACATCTTAACCACTATAGAGTAAGAGGGAATCCCCCGTTGGCCGGGGGAGATATTAGCCTTTTGGTCTTCAGGTTTCAGGCTGTTGCACATCCAGAGACTGAAGGAGGGGGAAATTCAAACTATTCCCTATTTATTAGAAAGGTCTCTGTGGGAACATCTAAACATGTCTAATATACCCAAGGAGATCATATGATTTATCATTAATTGAATAATCATGTGTTGACAATAGTGAATCCCCACAGACTTGGCTGCATGTCTCAGTGAATGAAGGCCTTAGACACGAGGTATAGCACACAGACAAATTACAGCTATTATTAAATTGGAGCTTAATGACAAAATATATTTTATTTATTTTTCACAACATAATAAAAACATAAATTCATGTTTTCTTTTAGTATTATCTCCCCTTTGATCAGTGGTGGACAGTGACACGAAGTACATTAAATTATAGCCTACTGTACTTTTTTGAGAATCTTTACTTTACTTTAGTATTTGTATTTTTGGATACTTACACTCCTATATTTGAAAGACAAATATTGTACTTAGGAGTGCACTACATTTCTAAGGTAAAAGTACATTATGAATTAACCACATAATGCCCTATTTCAAATATAGTGAACAAAGCAGATCTACAAGCTCACAATGTGTAAAATCGTGATGCGTTGTGAGCTTGTAGATCTGCTATTTTCACAATTATTTCCAAAACTTCTGGAAAATCTTTGAATGTCAATACAGCAATGCAATGATATTTAAAAAAAGCTGCAATCCTTAGGTTGAATGTCCTAGCTCATATTTGAATACTGGTCTATTGCGTGGAAGACATTCACCAAATTCACCAAAGATAAAATAACAATATATTCTTTAAAATATTATTTGCATTTCAGCTTTAAACAAATAAACATACGGGTAAACCTCAATGATTTCAGCTTTAAACAAATAAACATACGGGTAAAACCTCAATCAAGTGTTTCAAATGTTTCTAAAATACTTTATTTCCTGATTATACCTACTGTACACCTTAGCAGGTGAAGTTTGTCATCATCATATATGATGATACAGTATATATATATATATATTATATATATATATATATATATATATATATATATATATATATATATATATATATATATATATATATATATACACACACACACACATATATAAACAACTTCATATTTGGGATACCAAAGAAATCCACTAGAGATATATTTTTTCATTTCTTATTATCTGACATGGTGGAAAGAAAAGTCAACACATGCAAATGCAAACATGAATGCATGCACGCACACACACATGCATGCTTGTATCTTAACTTCAAACAAAATGTAACAAACTAACATTATGGTAATATAAACTGAAGTACCATGAAGCAGAAATTAATGACTGTGTGTGTGTGTGTGTGTGTGTGTGTGCGTGTGTGTGTGCGCACGCACACAGTGCACACGTGTCTGTGCATGCTCGTGTGCGTGTGTGTGCGCGTACGTGCATGTGCGTGTGTGTGTGTGTGTGTGTGTGTGTGTGTGTGTGTGTGTGTGTGTGTGTGTGTGTGTGTGTGTGTGTGTGTGTGTGTGTGCGCGCGCGTGTTTGTGTTTGTGTTTGTGTGTGCGTGTGCACATTGTTAGCACAAGCTTACATGCATGCGTTTGCATCCAGGGATGGAAGGAGAAATTCTAACTATTCTCTATTTATTAGAGAGGTCTCTGTGGGAACATCTAAACATGTCTAATATACCCATGTCAGATGTAACATACATCTGACCCATGCACAATAATATGATTATTGATAATGCAAAAAAAGCTTAGAGCTTGTTTCCATTACGATCCTTAACGGACAGACAACATCACTTGCAAATCTTTGAAATATCTTAATTCAGAGCAATATAATACATAAATATATAAAATATCAATTTTATTTCCTTTTTCCATGTAGAAAGGTGTTACAGCTTTCCTCATAGTGTAATCATTGCACTTTAGTTCACTGTGTTCCAAACAGTCCAGTGAGCCTGAAGTCCATGTCTAAACATTCTCTTGCTAACGGGTTAATTAGGTCTCTGATGACAGCTGATGTTTGTCACCTTTGCATTATAGTTTCAACATAATGATGCAACACTTAAGAAACACAAAAAGCTTCATGCTGGCAAGGGAAAAACTATCTTTGCGCGCGCGCGCGTGTGTGTGTGTGTGTGTGCGTGTGTGTGTGCGTGTGCACATTGTTAGCACAAGCTTACTGTACATGCATGGGTTTGCATCCAGGGATGGAAGGAGAAATTCGAACTATTCTCTATTTATTAGAGAGGTCTCTGTTGGAACATCTAAACATGTCTAATATACCCAGGGAGATAATAGGATTTCTCATTAATTCAATGATCATGTGATGATAATAGAGGATCCCCACAGACACGTTGTATGTCTCAGTGAATGAAGGCCTCAGACAATGTGGCTCTTATGATCTCCAAAGTAGGTGACAATTTTAGTAGGTGACAGTGCTTAAATTGGGCCGCTACTCACTAGTACAGAGTACCAGTTTTGTTTGCTTTTTCCCACCTGAGATTTTGCTATTATTATCTAGAATTACATTTAGCTGCTTACTGAATATAAGTTCGTATTTTGGGAAGCTGTGTGCAATTGCGCACATCGCTTTCAAGACTGGCCGCAACCACCTTGACTGAGGAAGTCTGGTAAACTTTATGTAACTAATCTTAACCATCCAGTTTGGCAGGACAATCACAGCATGTATTTCCATAACAGTGGTCCATAACATAGACATGCCCAGAGGGGGGGAAAACAGTATAGTTGTAGGCTATGCAATGTGAAGACTCAAGCCTAATTCATATTTTGTGGATTGATTGATTGATTGATTGATTGATAGATATCTTTAATGATCATGAAATAAAACATAGGTCACATGTAACATACATCTGACCCATGCAAAATACTCAAAAGGATAATGCAAAAAAAGCTTACAGCTTGTTTCCATTACGATCCTTAACGGACAGACAACATCACTTGCAAATCTTGGAAATATCTTAATTCAGAGCAATATAATATATAAATATATATAATATCCATATTTATTTATCTTTCCTTTTTCCATGTAGAAAGGTGTTACACTTTCCTCATAGTGTAATCCTTGTACTTTAGTTCACTGTGTTCCAAACCAGTCCCTTGAGCCTGAAGTCCATGTCTAAACATTCTCTTGCTAACGGGTTAATTAGGTCTCTGATGACAGCTGATGTTTATCACCTTTGCATTATAGTTTCAACATAATGATGCAACATTTAAGAAAGTAAAAAGCTTCATGCTGGCAAGGGAAAAACTATCTTTGAATGTGTTTGCTTGCTAATTCAGTCCATAGTCACCTTTAGTGTCCACAATAACAACTTTATGTCATATGTGTCATTTAAAACCTCATTTGTGAGAATTGTTTTGGGGAGTTGTTTTGGGGTTTATATTACTAGAGGTTCGGGTCTACAAGGCCCTCACACCTACGCCGCACAGCCGATCCGACCGATATGTCTGAGTCATGGTGACGGGGGACATGGTGGAAAGAAAAGTCAACACATGCACATGCAAACATGAATGCATGCAGTTACACACACATGCATACTTGTATCTTAACTTCAAACAAAATGTAACAAACTAACAATATGGTAATATAAGCTGAAGTACCATGAAGCAGAAACTGTGTGTGTGTGTGTGTGTGTGTGCGCGCGCACACAGTGCACAAGTGTCTGTGCATGCTCGTGTACGTGCGTGTGCGTGTGCGTGTGCGTGTGTGTGTGTGTGTGTGTGTGTGTGTGTGTGTGCGTGTGTGTGTGTGCATTTGCACATTGTTAGCACAAGCTTACATGCATGGGTTTGCATCCAGGGATGGAAGGAGAAATTCAAACTATTCTCTATTTATTATAGAGGTCTATGTGGGAACATCTAAACATGTCTAATATACCCAGGGAGATAATAGGATTTCTCATTAATTCAATGATCATGTGATGATAATAGAGGATCCCCACAGACATGACTTGTATGTCTCAGTGAATGAAGGCCTCAGACAATGTGGCTCTTATGGTCTCCAAAGTAGGTGATAATATTAGTACTGTAGGTGACAGTGCTTAAATTGGGCCGGTACTCACTAGTACAGAGTACCAGTTTTGTTTGCTTTTGCCCACCTGAGATTTTGCCATTATTATCTAGAATTACATTTAGCTGCTTACTGAATTTAAGTTCGTATTTTGGGAAGCTGTGTGCAATTGCGCACATCGCTTTCAAGACTGGCCGCAACCACCTTGACTGAGGAAGTCTTGTTAACTTTATAACTAGTCTTAACCATCCGGTTTGGCATCACAGCATGTCTTTCCATAACAGTGGTGTGATTCATAACATAGACAGAGGGCAAATCTAGGAACAGTATTAGTTGTAGACTATGCACTGTGAAGACTCAAGCCTAATTAATATTTTGTGGATGGATTGATTGATTGATTGATTGATAGATATCTTTAATGATCATGAAATAAAACATAGGTCACATGTAACATACATCTGACCCATGCACAATACTCAAAAGGATAATGCAAAAAAAGCTTACAGCTTGTTTCCATTACGATCCTTAACAGACAGACAACATCCCTTTGAAATCTTGGAAATATCTTAATTTAGAGCAATATAATATATAAATATATATAATATCCATGTTCATTTATCTTTCCTTTTTCCATGTAGAAAGGTGTTACACTTTCCTCATAGTGTAATCATTGCACTTTAGTTCACTGTGTTCCAAACCAATCCCTTGAGCCTGAAGTCCATGTCTAAACATTCTCTTGCTAACGGGTTAATTAGGTCTCTGATGACAGCTGATGTTTGTCACCTTTGCATTATGGTTTCAACATAATGATGCAACACTTAAGAAAGAAAAAAGCTTCATGCTGGCAAGGGAAAAACTATCTTTGAATGTGTTTGCTTGCTAATTCAGTCCATAGTCACCTTTAGTGTCCACAATAACAACTTTATGTCATATGTGTCATTTAAAACCACATTTGAATGTAATAATATGATTTAATATCAATATCATCATTTGGCATTACTTTGGGCATGTGGTGTGGAGGGATGGATGGAGGGATGTAGAAAGTTCGGTTTACTGGTTTTAACCACCAGACAAGGGAAAGTGTCTTTGGAAGAGGTTAATAATACAGTTTTCACACAAAAAAACATTTGTTGACACTGTTTACTATACTGTAGGCATACACACGAAGGTGACGTGGGTACTTAATTTTGTATACATGCACAAAAATGCAGTCTTAGAAACCACTACTGCTGGTGTGAATTTAATTGCCATTAATGCTTACTTTTTAAAAACAAGTCGCTTAAAGGAATACATATTCATTACTTGAATACTGAAAACAGATTCCTGAGCCAATAATCCAATATCTGACTAATTGAATCTTAACAAGAGCAATACTCCATTTAAAACCTTCTCTTTGAACCTGGATCATCAGTGATTACACTGTGAGAGTTGTTTTTGGGTTTATATTACTAGAGGTTCGGGTCTACAAGGCCTTCACACCTACGCCGCACAGCCGATCCGACCGATATGTCTGAGTCATGGTGACGGGGGACATGGTGGAAAGAAAAGTCAACACATGCACATGCAAACATGAATGCATGCACTTACACACACATGCATGCTTGTATCTTAACTTCAAACAAAATGTAACAAACTAACAATATGGTAATATAAGCTGAAGTACCATGAAGCAGAAATCAATGACTGTGTGTGTGTGTGTGTGTGTGTGTGCGTGTGTGCACACACACAGTGCACACGTGTCTGTGCATGCTTGTGTGCGTTTGCGTGCGTGCGTGCGTGCGTGTGTGTGTGTGTGTGTGTGTGCGTGCGTGCGTGTGCGTTTGCACATTGTTAGCACAAGCTTACATGCATGGGTTTGCATCCAGGGATGGAAGGAGAAATTCGAACTATTCTCTATTTATTAGAGAGGTCTCTGTGGGAACATCTAAACATGTCTAATATACCCAGGGAGATAACAGGGAGATTTCTCATTAATTCAATGATCATGTGATGATAATAGAGGATCCCCACAGACATGACTTGTATGTCTCAGTGAATGAAGGCCTCAGACAATGTGGCTCTTATGGTCTCCAAAGTAGGTGACAATATTAGTAGGTGACAGTGCTTAAATCGGGCCGGTACTCACTAGTACAGAGTACCAGTTTTGTTTGCTTTTTCCCACCTGAGATTTTGCTATTATTATCTAGAATCACATTTAGCTGCTTACTGAATCTAAGTTCGTATTTTGGGAAGCTGTGTGCAATTGCGCACATCGCTTTCAAGACTGGCCGCAACCACCTTGACTGAGGAAGTCTGGTAAACTTTATGTAACTAATCTTAACCATCCAGTTTGGCAGGACAATCACAGCATGTATTTCCATAACAGTGGTGGGATCCATAACATAGACATGCCCAGAGGGGAAAAAACAGTATAGTTGTAGGCTATGCAATGTGAAGACTCAAGCCTAATTAATATTTTGTGGATTGATTGATTGATTGATTGATTGATTGATTGATTGATTGATTGATTGATTGATTGATTGATTGATTGATTGATAGATATCTTTAATGATCATGAAATAAAACATAGGTCACATGTAACATACATCTGACCCATGCACAATACTCAAAAGGATAATGCAAAAAAAGCTTACAGCTTGTTTCCATTACGATCCTTAACGGACAGACAACATCACTTGCAAATCTTGGAAATATCTTAATTCAGAGCAATATAATATATAAATATATATAATATCCATATTTATTTATCTTTCCTTTTTCCATGTAGAAAGGTGTTACACTTTCCTCATAGTGTAATCATTGTACTTTAGTTCACTGTGTTCCAAACTAGTCCCTTGAGCCTGAAGTCCATGTCTAAACATTGTCTTGCTAACAGGTTAATTAGGTCTCTGATGACAGCTGATGTTTGTCACCTTTGCATTATAGTTTCAACATAATGATGCAACACTTAAGAAAGAAAAATGCTCCATACTGGCAAGGGAAAAACTATCTTTGAATGTGTTTGATATGTCTGAGTCATGGTGTCGGGGGACATGGTGGAAAGAAAAGTCAACACATGCACATGCAAACATGAATGCATGCACGCACACACATGCATGCTTGTATCTTAACTTCAAACAAAATGTAACACTTTCCTGAGCCAATAATCCTATATCTGACTAATTGAATCTTAACAAGAGCAATACTACATTTAAAACCTTCTCTTTGAACCTGGATTATCAGTGATTACACTGTGAGAGTTGTTTTGGAGTTTACATTACTGGAGATTGGGGTCTGCAAGGCCTTCACACCTACGCCGCACAGCCGATCCGACCGATATGTCTGAGTCATGGTGACGGGGGCCTTGTCAGAGTACCTTTTGTACCCGTCTATCTGTGTCCTTTTATGTAGGAGTTTTCTGTATCTGTCTGTCTGCCTGTGTCCCTTTTAAGTTTGAATACATTTTACATTAGTAATTACAGATCTGTCAATCAACTGACTATTCAAGATCCAGATGACATTCCCATGCCATCAGGATGAAACCTTCCTAAACTATTGCCTTCTATTTTTTCTTTCTTCAATCAAATCATATTGATACATGTATAAAGTTTTCAGCTTCACGGGGTGACTAACCTTTTTACACCTTTGAGCTAATGAGCAGCAAAGCTGAGTTTTTTCCTCACTGGTCAGACCCACCTAAATGTGTCATCATGCATTCTGCAGGAACAGTGTCAACAAACAACTCATTAACAGCCTCATTAGAGATAGTTGTTGCAACATTTCAACAAGGGAAGTTAAGTCATTAGGAACTGTACAGAACAAAAGTTTTAAGTCAATGGTATAGTGAGCTAGGTACGAATTATGAAGAGAAACTATTTAGCTTCTTATACGAATATGCACGTTTAAGCCATGCAACATAAACTAATCACTATGGCAGAGAAAAAGATGCCACCCAGGGATTTCGACTGAAACAACAACTATTTTTAACATATTGTTTTATTGTCAATCTAGAAAAAGTGCTCCTCGGAGCACAGGTCTCCGCCAGGTCAGGTAGGTTATTGTGGCCTCCTGGTGGCGCTATAATAGGCCAATGTGAAAAGGGAGCCATTTCTTCTTAGGCCTTTCACGGCAATCGGACACTTCATTCATGATTTGAAGCATTTTGTTCCAAAAATGTGTTTTGCTAAATTAGACCTGCTGGTGGCGAAACAGGCCAATGTAGAAAGGTTGATTTTTCTTCCTCGGCCTAGTGGGAATGTGCGTGCAAAATTTCTCGGAGATTGCACGCTGCGTTCATGATTTGAGGCATTTTGTTCAAAACGGACCTATCCTGCAAACTTTGGAAGCCAATGTTAGCCAATTAGGATGGAATCTGAAATATCAGACACATCCGTCTTGATCACATGACTATAGAGATACTGTGTACTGATTTGCGTGATGTTTGGACAAAATCTGTAGAAGTAATATACTTTTTTTGTTGTTGCACAAATCGGCCCCCTGGTGGCGCTATAACAGGCCAATGTGAAAAATGCAGGGCAGAAGTTCGGCTTTGGCATCCAGAGAGTGTGTGTGCACAGTTTCGCAACGACCGGGCCAACGGTGCCGGAAATTAGCTGCTCACAGACAGACGGACACACGGACGAACGGACACACACGGACGGACACACACGGACGGACGGAAGGACGCACAGGGTGCAAAACATAGTCTTGGCCTTCATGTGGCCAGTCTCAGTCTGTCCAATCCTGGTTGTAAAATGATTCTATATGCTCCTAGTAAAAAAAACATACAAAAAACGTTTAATTCGATATGTCATGGAGAAGTACTGCACTACCCATAATATGGAAGCATTATCATTGGAAAGGTATGCGCAATGGCTCATGGGAGAAGTTCCTTCATTCTTAAAATATGTATTCAGTCTTGTAAGTTCACCTTTTTGCGTTTTCCAACACAAAAAGTGCGTTTCCGACGCAGAATCCATTCTCACTCACTCACTCACTCACTCACTCTCTCTCCCCCCCTCCCTCCCTCCCTCTCTCTCTCTCTCGTCCATGCCCTGTGCGCATGCACGCATATGTGTGCATCATATAAAGTTTGTGTGATATCGTTTGGTCAGTTATCAAAGCGTCGTTGAAGCATCACAAGGTAGTTTCATCAGAGGAAGAGAGAAGAGTTTATTGTAATTCCTTCTGAATTTGAGACACATAACTGTATTTGGTGGACTTGACTCAGGGAGGGATGTACTATGGACTTATTCAACTCTGCTTTGGGGGAAAACATCACTTTTGTGCGGCCTGCATACTTCTTTATTAGTGGATTTTCTGGGATATCAAATATGAAGTACTATTATGTTTTCCTCTTTTTTGTTTACATTGTCTCAGTAGTGGGCAACACTGTGGTGATGGGGGTGATCATATTGGACCGAAACCTTCACACTCCAAAATATATTGTGGTCTTTAACTTGGCATTTGTGGACCTTTGTGGAAACTCATCCCTGGTACCAATGGTTCTGCACACTTTCCTATTTGGGCATCAGTATATATCCTATAACAAATGCTTAGCCTACATGTTTTTTGTGTTCCTCTTCCTCGCAATGCAGTCTCTTAATCTGGTTATTCTCTCCTATGATAGACTGGTTGCTATCACCTTCCCACTGCGCTATCATGTTGTGGTGACTAACAGATCTATGCTTGGCATCACTTTCTCAGCCTGGTTTGCTATGGTCCTGGTGAACCTGATAACAGGTGGATTTTTCACTAGACTCTCATTCTGTAAATCCATGGTAATCAACAGCTACTTCTGCGACCATGGACCTATGTTTCGGCTGGCTTGCAATGACAATACACCCAGCTTTGTCTTGTCTTATTTATTGCCATTTCTTATCCTTTGGGTTCCTCTACTGTTTATCTTAATAACCTACTCATGTGTTGCCTTTGCTCTGGCTAAAATAGCTACTGCTCAGGACAGACTCAAAGCCTTGAAAACTTGCTCAGCTCATCTGTTATTGGTTGCCATTTACTACTTGCCAATTATCATCGTTTTTACCATGGGAGCTGCAATCCATCCTAATGCTAGGATCATTAGTCTGTCTATGACCTCCATTCTACCACCAATGTTAAACCCAATCATATATGTCCTGCAGACAGAGGAGGTCAAAGACTCGGTCAAAAAACAATTACGTCTCACAAGGCGAGCCATACTGTTGGCCCGATAATGTCAAGGACGGCATGTAAGGCTGTGAATCTTCTGTTATCTCACGATTCGATTCGTTTCCGATTCTTGGGGTCACGATTCGATTAAAAATCGAATAATTTAAAAATGATTCCCAATCAGTTTTATCTAAATGATTTTAATTCACATGTTGTTTTCATCTGGACTTTAACAACCAAGTGTTGCCTAGTTATTTCCAACAGCTCAAACAAAAAATGATATAATACCAGAGAGGGTCGTGTACAAATTCTTGGCTTTGACGGAATCTTAGATTAGGTGTAATTCTATTTGATGCAGAAACACAACAACATAATTGCCTTGATGCAAGTAACATTAACGAGTGTCAACGAGTGTCAGCTTGACAGTGAGTTAGTTAAATTGTTCCCCTAAAGCCCTTGAATACTGTATGACTGAAGACATGATAATGTTTACTGTGATTATGGTAAGCTTACATTTCATATCACAAACACCATCGAGTAAAAACTTATTGAGACATGATTTTTAGATGTATAGCTATTAGCAACAGTATATGGCTTAATGAATAGTTATTTCTTAGCCCATATAAGTGCATTGTAAATGATTGACCTTACTGTAATCTTCAGGTGAACTAATGCATTTACTGTGATTTAGTTTTGCTCTAAATCCCAGCAGTCAGCATGTACTCAGCTGCTGTCATATTTAATGTATATTGTTAAAGTTTACTTCCTAAAGCACGGAATAAAATATCTTGGCTGTCTCTTTGGATAATGATAACGTACTGCAAAGAGGTGTAAATTAAGTTTGTTACAATCGCATCCATTTATACATCCTTAGTGTTACGTAACTATCTTGATGTGCACACAATCTACATGTGCAGACTGTACAGTACCGTGTGTATTTTACTATGACCTTCTATTTTACCATATTAGTCTGTTTCAGCTTTAGTATGTCTCAACTCCACCAAATTACAGCCTGCACCATATATGTGTAACAAAATACTGATTATTAGTATTTACTCGTCACAACTCGTGTGCAAAGTATTCCTACATGAAAAGCCATTATTTTGTGCATTTTAGCACGCTTTGGTGGTAAAAGAATGAGAACCCTCAAAACAATGTCAGATTAGGGATGAGAATATTAGTATAGTTCTAAGGTAATCAACTTTATTATTATATTATGTTTATATTTTAAAAATTTCAAATCCAAATTCCCAAACATCCTGAACATGCTGAGGTTATTTGATTAACCCATTAAGATCTGAGGCCTATTACAAATGCCTTCTAAATCAGTAGTTCTCAAATGTTTTCGTGCCAAGTACCCCCAAAATGATATGTATTTGACCACGGACCCCCCCATCTGAAAATGTTTTGTGTTAAAAATGCAAATATACAAGCTCTGAGCTTGTACATCTGCTATTTTTGAAAACCACTTTCCTAATAGTTTTCTGAAAAACGTATGTTGCTATATATAGCTAAAATCTAAAATGACAAAGGTAAAAAGAGTTAAAACCACAGGTATGGTGGTTAGGAACTACAGTAAGTCAGAGAGGAAACTAAGGACAGAGAGGAGAAGAGACAACAGGCAACACAAGAAGGATTTCGGATTCGAACCTAGGTTGCGCTCACAAGGAGCATGATCCACTAAATGGCTGAGCCTCCACTGTCACCTCAATGGCAAATCTGAATGTTAGAGTAAGGCCAACATAATTTTATGTTAAGCGACAACATAAAAGACAGTACAAACAATCTTTTACTAACAAGTGCAATATGTTCCACCAAGTCAAGACCAGATGGAGCTCATATTGAGAAGTCATGCAGCTCTATTATCGTCCAATATAACTGTTGAAAACACATTTCACAGTCGCACAGTTTGGTCAGCATACCCCAGCTCAACGGGGAACAGGGAGGGGTATGGTTTTCATCTAGTTTGTTGTTTATCAGCATCCTAACAGGAAAACAGCTGCATGAGATGACATGAAACTTTCACGAAAGGTGGGTAAAAGGTCATGAACTGACTGTAGTCAAACTTATTTTTATTATTCACATTGTAAATGCCTCACGTTCAAACCTCGCTCTTAATAAAACCCTCTGGCACTCTCTCTACTCTTAAATATGAAATTACAAGTATATTGATTTTATAACTGTACCTATACAGTATTTGTTTACGTTGTTTTGTGGTGAAACTGCTCATATTATGTAACTTACTGAAACTAGCAAACGTTATATATTTATTGTCTCTGCCAGGTGTGGCGAGACTATGTTTTGCACCCCGTCCGTCCGTTGGTGTGTCTGTCCGTCCGTCCGTCTGTGGACAGCTAATCTCCGGCATCGTTGGCCCAATCAACGTGAAACTGTGCACACACACTCCCTGGATACCAGAGCAGAACCTCGGCCCCAAATGTTTCACATGGGCCCGTTATAGTGCCACCAGGAGGCCGATCTTTGCAAAGCACATGTTTCGATACAGATTTTGTGCAAACATCACGAAAATCAGTACACAGTATCTCTATAGTCATTAAACCAAACGGGTCTGTCATATTTTTCATATTCCATCCTGATTGGCTAAGATTGGCTTCCAAAGTTTGCAGGAGTGGTCCGTTTTGAACAAAATGCCTCAAATCATGAACACAGCATGCAATTACCGTGAAACTTTGCAAGCACATTGCCACTAGGCCAAGTAAAAAATGCCACATTTTTTAAATCGGCCTTATGGTGGCGCTATAACAGGCCAATTTGTGTTTTTACCTATACTGGACCGATCAGCGTGAAACTTTGCACGCACACTAGGAGGCCAAGGAAAAACCTCTGCCCTGCATTTTTCACATCAGCCTTTTATAGCTCCACCAGGAGGCCACAATAACCTACCTGACCTGGCGGAGACCTGTGCTCCGAGGAGCACTTTTTCTAGTTATCCCCTTGGTCTCTTTTGTGGTTTTATGTGAAACGCTTTCACATTACACCACAAAACTTTATATGCTTATCAGCAGACATGAACAGAGGCTTGACCTCCAGTATTGACCTGTGACAAATAAAATGGTGGCGCTAGATAGCAAATTTCATATTTTAGCCCTGAAGGCAATGTCAATTTTTCCTCAAAACGTGAATATCGTGCCACTTCTGTGATGTTAGCCGAAAAGCGCTCTGAACCTTCCTTGTGGAGTAGGTCCAATGTCAAATTGACCTACTCGTCGATGACGGTGAAGCAACGCAGCGCAATGTTCCTGGTGGAGCTTCGGTGTTAGAATACTACCTAACAATACCTAAATAGCATCTCTCAAATTCAGTCTATTCTGTTGCTATGGCTTATTGCGTATTGCATATTGCACATTGCTTGGCCCCGGGTAATGCTGCTAAATATTTATTTATTTTGAAATTGAGAAATAGAGATTTAATTTTTTAACATTACATAATGTTGCATACTGGGTCGTTCCCTGAAATTCGTTTTGATTGATTGAAAATTGTATTGAAAAAAAAAAAGGAAAAAAAAGAGAAAAGACATTTATATATATATATATATATATATATATATATATATATATATATATATATATATATATATATATATATACACAAAATATGTGTATACCGGTATACGTATGCACAATCATCATCAGCTACATATTCATAATCAGTTACATATTTGCCAAAAGAATAAAAGAGATGATGTAACTTCTATGACACAAATCCTTTCCCTTTCACGCCCCCGGCCCTGTGCTCTTACCACGTGACTGTCAGTAAGTCTCATAAGGTGTCATTTGGACAGTATAAATACATGTCCCCTTACTTGCTTAGTTTGGGGGTCCAGACGATTGAAACTCTGAGCTGTTGATGAACTTGGCTTTATCCCCTATATACTTCCTCAATAGCATCAAGATAGTGAGGCTATTGGGGTTAATTGTCATGCTGTGTACAAATACTTGAGGATGTCTTTATTGAACTTTTCAGGTGAAAACGTCGAAGAGTTCACCATTACCGGCTTTGACCACCTGCCTCACCGGAAAGTCCTGGGCGTCATCATTTTGATCGTCTACATCTTGATTCTGGTTGGTTGCGGCACAAACATCTGCATCATTGCCACAGATGGGAGACTGCATAGGCCCATGTACTTGCTGATCTGCAACTTGAACACCGTGGATATCATGTTTACCACCAGTGCCAGCACTACCATGATCTCTGCACTGCTAGCGGGGGAGAAAACAATCTCCTACCACTCTTGTTTGTCACGAATGTTCATCTACCACCTGGGTGACATCACCGAATGTCTGGCTCTGTCCCTCATGGCTCTGGATCGCACGGTCGCTATATGCTACCCACTCAGATACGACAGTATCTTCACTAACCTTCGTGTTGTCGTGTTGATTGTACTGTCCTGGTTCATAGGTTTGGGGTGCATGGGGAAAGTGGCTTCTATAGCTGACTCACTGCCGTACTGCCAACCTATAATTACATATGCATTCTGCGACTATCCTGCTTTAGTTCGAGCCTCCTGTGTGAACCCTGAACCCTATTTCTTCATACCGGCTATCATTGGTCTGTGGCTGCTCGCAGGACAATTTCCCTTCATCATGCTCTCATATGCAAATCTCATTTATACCGTTCTAAGGCTTCCCAGAACTGAGAACAGAGGTCAGGTTTTCAGAACAGTTATAAGTCATTTGATCCCTGTGGCCTCTTACTTTTCTCCAAAGCTGGTCTCAGTGTTGTTAACCAGAATAGGATTGAGACTGACCCTGACAGAGAGGAATGCGTTGCTGATTATCTCTACTCTGTTACCTTCTCTCATCAACCCCATGGTCTACTGTCTGAAGACTAAAGAAATCAGGACTAGATTGCTTCAGATACTCACTAAAATCTGTATTGCACCAGTGTTTAAATGATGTCAATCAGTCATACAGATTGTATGTCTCACAGATTGGATGTCTGTCTGTCTGTCTGTCTGTCTGTCTGTCTAGTTTTTAAAGCATGTCAATCAGGCAGATATTTTATGCAGCTAACTGTTTTTAATTGGAGACTTTGGAGATTTTATACTACTATACTATATTATATGTGCTGGATACGTTTCCCCCCTGCATGAGAAGTATTCCGGGCCTCTGAAGTGCCATTCATCCATTGTTTTAATCATGTATTTATATTGGACTTATATATATATATATATTTGATTTGACTGTACCTTCCTGTTAATGTGTATTGGACTTTGTATATTTGACTTGACTGTACCTTCCTGTTATTTGACTTGTTCTGAGTTCTGTGTTCCCCTCTTCTCTATTCTCTCTTTGCCTGCAAATGTTGAGAGCTTACACACAAAATATGTGTGTGTATATATATATATATATATATATATATATATATATATATATATATATATATATATATATATATATATATATATATATATATATATGTGTGTGTGTGTGTGTGTGTGTGTGTGTGTGTGTGTGTGTGTGTGTGTGTGTATATATATATATATATATATATATATATATATTTATTGTGTGTGTGTATATATATATATATATATATATATATATATATATATCATCATATATGATGATGACAAACTTCACCTGCTAAGGTGTACAGTAGGTATAATCAGGAAATAAAGTATTTTAGAAACATTTGAAACACTTGATTGAGGTTTACCCGTATGTTTATTTGTTTAAAGCTGAAATGCGAAAAATATTTTAAAGAATATATTGTTATTTTATCTTTGGTGAATGTTTAGTCTTCCACGCAATAGACCAGTATTCAAATATGAGCTAGGACATTCAACCTAAGGATTGCAGCTTTTTTTAAATATCATTGCATTGCTATATTGACATTTTGACAATTTCCAAAATAATTCAAAGATTTTCCAGAAGTTTTGGAAATAATTGTGAAAATAGCAGATCTACAAGCTCACAACGCATCACGATTTTACATATTGTGAGCTTGTAGATGTTGTTCACTATATTTGAAATAGGGCATTATGTGATTAATTCATAATGTACTTTTACCTTAGAAATGTAGTGCACTCCTAAGTACAATATTTGTCTTTCAAATATAGGAGTGTAAGTATCCAAAAATACAAATACTAAAGTAAAGTAAAGATTCTCAAAAAAGTACAGTAGGCTATAATTTAATGTACTTCGTGTCACTGTCCACCACTGATCACAGGGGAGATAATACTAAAAGAAAACATGAATTGATGTTTTTATGATGTTGTGAAAAATAAATAGAATATATTTTGTCATTAAGCTCCAATTTAATAATAGCTGTAATTTGTCTGTGTGCTATACCTCGTGTCTAAGGCCTTCATTCACTGAGACATGCAGCCAAGTCTGTGGGGATTCACTATTGTCAACACATGATTATTCAATTAATGATAAATCATATGATCTCCTTGGGTATATTAGACATGTTTAGATGTTCCCACAGAGACCTTTCTAATAAATAGGGAATAGTTTGAATTTCCCCCTCCTTCAGTCTCTGGATGTGCAACAGCCTGAAACCTGAAGACCAAAAGGCTAATATCTCCCCCGGCCAACGGGGGATTCCCTCTTACTCTATAGTGGTTAAGATGTTTGAGTTAAGTGTCCCTTCCCATGTGGGAGACCCGGCTTTGAATCCTGGGATGTTAAATTGGTGCCGTGAACTGGATCTGCGGTTTGCCGGTGGGATGGAGGTCAAAGGAGGTCTCAGAGCCTTTAAGGCCAAAAGCCTGATATCTCCCTGGGGGGGATTTCTACGGAGCCCCGGACTGGCCATAGAGAAAAAAAATTGTGCAAACATGAATGTGTAAATGAAGTGCACCCACAGTCCCATGGAACTTCTTAGAGAACTCAAACTTGCTTTGTTCAAAGTTTAATTCACTTTCAATTACTTTGAGTGAATAGGTTTCTGTGTCACAGCAGACAGAGCGGCTACACAGTTAAATCCAGAGTGTTCATTTAACTCTTTTCACTTTCAGAGTTTAAGTCACCTTTCACCTGTAAACAAACAAGTCTGTCAACCCTCCAGCCAGCTGACCCCCAGGGGAGTTTCAACGGCAACACTCCACTCAAACAGAAACCCAGGCTGTTTTTCTCTACCAGGCTCTCTCATAGGCTGTCTTACTTGACCCTATAATTAACAACCTGCCTAATTGCTCCTGGGGGGGATAACTTATCAACCTGCCATCACAGCCTCCCACGTCCTGCTTTCTCCTAATCTTGTTTGCTCCATACTCTCCTTTCCCCCTGCTGTGGTGATCACATGCTGATGACACAATGAGCAGTGAGTGGTTAGCTGTCATTCAGCCAGTGGATATGCAGTATATACACGGGAGCAACAGTTGATTTTAATAACAGCTTGGCCCTGAGCATCAAGGGTTGGATTGGGGGTCCCTGCAACATACTACAATATGTCCAGGGGGTGTACATGTACATCAAGTCACGCTACAGAAACAGGACTACAAAAACTCCTGTCCTGGCCTCACTGCTCGGCAAGGCTTACTTACTACTACTACTACAAGTCATATGATTGATCATACTTAGCCTCAACATATAGAACTTAATAAAAGTTAGAAGCAGCATTATATTAGAAGCATCATACACAACCCCTGGTGGGTGAACTTGGAAGATCGGGCCCAGAGTGATACTTAACCCAAAATGACTTTCTTTCTATCGATTAGTCACCCCATGGAGACTTGAATTCATGGATATTTTTTCATGTTTGTCGCATTCCAAAGCCAATAATTTGATGACCGGCAGCGGTTCCGCAAAGGAGACTCTTTGTGTTTCCAATATCCAAGAATTCAAGTCTCCATGGGGTGACTAATCGATAGAATTTTTTTTTTGGGGGTGAACTATCCCTTTATGTCACTTCCCCCTCAATCATCAGTGTCTGAGACGTGTCGGCTCTTTATGTCCTTCCCGGGTCCGTGCTCATGCTGAAACCATAATCCTGGAGTTTTAGGAACCAGTGTTGTTGGTTGGCAGTGGGGCATGCATGGTCTGTCACAAGCGCAAATTCCCGTCCCAGCAGATAATACCAAAGGTGGTTTATGGCCCACTTTATGGCAAAACATTCCTTCTCGTTTCCTCTCATTCTAAATTCTTGAATTGTTCTGTTCATGTTTAACCACTTAAAGAGCTGGTGCCATGTTTTTGCACTTTTTCTGTTTTTCATGTGTCTATGAGGTTGATAGAACTTCATTAAGCCCCCTGGTGGTGTTTTTATGGTGTTTTATGTCTTCTCTGACTATTTGGAGTTTCTTCCTGGAGGCTGAAACCTTGAGGGTCAAACGTGCCAATAGAGAAACAGCGCTTTAGTGACATCACAAAGCCACACCCTCCCCCTCATTATCATAACACAACAGGTGTGGGCATGAGGAGGAGGAGGGACTAGGACAGGTGGGTGGTGCTAAGGTGGTGGAGGAGGTGCTAAGGTGAGAACCAGGTATACTTAATGAACTGGTGGGTGTGTCTACATAAAAACAACATTTTAACACTTACTGTACACTTTCTTTTTTTGAAAAAAATCCTTACATAATAATAATACCTTATGATCAGGTTTTAGGGTTGAAAAATATCATGGCACTCCATCTTTAAACCCTATATATACACTGTACTTCAGTTGACCGGGGTCCAACAGGTGTCTACACTTGAACCACTCCTTTATTCCCTCCTCACCAAATCTCTTTGCAGAAGATAGCCGATCTACAAGACTGTTGGTCGACAATTTGTGTAGAATGTTCGCTTATTAGGACATGCCCAGAATAGGGACGCTATAGGGTTCATGTGGTCAAAGTCTTACGGCTAATGTACGACACAGGATGTTCATCTCCATCGATCACTTGGGCCAGCACCTGCTAAACCATAGGGACGTCTTTCTCTGCTTCTTTGTAGCAGGATGCAGCCTTTTCTGTATTCACTCCACCTTGGCCGTTTGAGGCCTTACACACCCTCTCCCGATCACGTACACCAAGTAGCCTGTCTAAGCTCCAACCTACATTTTAGGTGCCCGCCGGAGTGCTCCCAATATCGCAACTCTTGACTTATGGTGGGCTCTATCCAGGCTGTTGCGGTTCTCGGTGCCCCAGCCGCCTAATACCTGTCAAACAGCGTCTGTCCTGATGAGCAGAGGCACGGGCAGGACAGGTTGAAGATGACGTCGGCTTATATCCTGGTGGCGCCCAGAGGTGTCTGGATGTGGAGGTGGGGGGTCCAGTCAGTCATGGTAGTGTGGTTGGGGGGTTTCACTGGTGGCGTTCAGACATGGTCTATCATTTTCTCAATGATTCAAGGAGGACAGCAGTCTTAGGTTTTATATGGATATCAATATGGCAGTCAGAGGTATTCTTTGTTACATTAGATGAACAATGGGACTGATGTATGTCAGGAAGAACGAAAGGTGGGGAATGCAGGCCATATCTGGTTATGGAATATCCACTGTACTTGTTGTCAGAGAACTCGTTGTACCCGCGACACACACACCAAGTTTGCAGTCGATTGCGCCCGACTTAAATCTTTCTCCAGTGTTCTTTGCCCCAACCCCATATCAATGTTTGTGGCTAAATTTGGCCAGTCTTTCAGTAAAATTTGGTTGTCATGACATGTTTGCTGTATAACACTGTTTGAATCAGAATGGTCGTTGTGGTTTCCTGTCCAGATGCAGCGTCGAGGTACCTTTGACTTCAGTCTACTACCGTTTGACTGAGGCATGGGCTTGTCTTTGCAGGAGGCATAGCAAAATCCCTACGGCAGAAGGTCAGCAAAATGCTAATCTGTAACAACTTGTCATGGAGGAGGTGGGGTAGTTTTTTAAAATAACAGTCACATTCATAGAAGCTGGTCTCATAACCCAACTTCCCTTCTACACTAATGCATCTACTCTTCATATTGATTAGTTCACTCAACGAGGAATTGTACAATGGATTTATTCACTCTTGAAGAAAACATGACTTTTGTGCGGCCGCCATACTTTATAATTGGTGGATTTTTTGGTATCCCAAATATGAAGTTTTACCATGTCTTCCTCTTTTTCTGTTTCATTGTGACTGTGTTGGGAAACATTTTGGTGATGATTGTAATATGCTTTGATCACAACCTTAAAACGCCTAAATACGTTGCTGTGTTTAATCTGGTATTGACAGACGTGGGAACCTGCACAGCTTTGGTGCCAAAGATTATTGATACTTTCCTATTTGATCACAGGTACATCTCATACATCAACTGCTTGTCCTATTTATTTTTCTGCTACCTATTTGTGTCAATGCAGTCTGTTGATCTTCTTATTCTATCCTATGACAGACTTGTGGCTATCACCTTCCCACTGCACTACCAAATGATGGTGACATGCAGATCCATGTTTGCAATAGTTGCCATTGCATGGGTTTTCACTACAACTCTCATTTTCTTAGCAGTTGGTCTCATCACTCAACTTTCCTTCTGTAGGTCCTTGATTATACAAAGCTTCTTTGTTGATTATGGACTCATGCTTAGGTTGGCTTGCAATGATTATACACCCGCTTACATTGTTGCTCATTTGCTGCAAGTTATTTTCCTGTGGGTCCCTCTAGTGTTCATCTTGGTGACCTACATCTTTATTGGCTATGCTCTTTCTAAAATCGCTGCAGCTCAAGAGAGAATCAAAGCCATGAAAACCTGCAGCTCCCACCTGTTAATGGTGGCCATCTATTACTTGCCAATAATGGTGATGTTTGCCTCAGGACTATCGGTTCCTCCCAACGCTAGAATGATTAATCTATCTCTGTCCTTCATCCTGCCTCCGATGTTGAACCCAATCGTTTATGTCCTCCAAACAGAAGAAGTCAAAGATTCTCCGAAAAAGCTGTTAAAAATCACAAGGAAATCTATTGGGACATTGCTGAGATAAATTACTTCTCATAAACCATGTGTGGAATGTGCACCACACTGAAATAACACAATATAGCAAAGATTAATTAAGATTTTTTATATGAATATTTATATTATATTATTGGGTTGCCTTTTCAGAACTATAAATTATTTGTAAATGGCTATTATCATTTCACTGAATAATGGCAAAATACCTATAGTGTCTAAATGTTTTGTTGCTATATTTAAGACATTTACTAAAATTGCTGTAATTCATTCCCAGATAAAAGCAAAACCTAGTATGTATGTAATTTGTCATTTGAAATCTGCCATAAATTTGAAAGCTGTCCTTAATCAAATCTCATACAGATTAACATGCTTAAAATTTTTTTTTATAAGACTTTGCTTTGCTCTTTGTAGACCTTAGGATGTGCGTACAAGCATTGTGCATGTGTGTGTGTGTGTGTGTGTGTGTGTGTGTGTGTGTGTGTGTGTGTGTGTGTGTGTGTGTGTGTGTGTGTGTGTGTTTGCGCGTGTGTGAGTGAGTGAGGGGCAGAGGGTGTGGAGTTGGGTGTTTGTGGTATGTATGTATGAAGGTGGGGGGACTTAGGACTGTTTAACCATGCACCCTGAAGTTAAATGAAGCTCTATTTTCCATCTCCTTTAATCTAATTCAATTCATGTACATAAATCCAGTTTATTTATTGAACCAATGATTACTATCGGAATATAGAGCTATTTAACACCTATTTTAACCTAAACATAACACTTACTGCACCTCTAACTACAGCATGTCTGAATGAAGAAAACAAACAAATAACATTGGCATCTGCATCGATCTACAGTTCTCTTTTATGATATCAACACTAAAGAGGATTTTGGAAGTAAAACATCGGGCAATGAGAATACAAGATGTCATGGTATACTAGTGTTTCTCATTTGATGTATTGATTGATTGATTGATTGATTGAAAATTGTATTAGGCAAAAGAATGTAAAACAGCACAGTTACATTTATAATACTTTTGTCTAAAAGGTCCGACCAAAAAAGTCCTTGCGGACTTGTTTCCGTTGGGGTCCTTGAATTAATTTCATAGACATATAGATGGGTTTCCGCGCGACGTCATCACAGAGCAGAGTGCGCAATCTGCGCATGCGCGGGGGAGAACGAACCGGAAGCGCCATTCACTCTATTGTTATTTTCGGGATTTAGATAGGCATAATGCTGCTATTATAGGCATAATAGGCATAATGCTGCTATTATATACAAACAGATCCAACTTCCGACAAATCATTTTTATTGAGTAAAGAAGATATTACAAACTGCATCATTTAATCTACTTTCATTAAACCTGGTGAAGACCATTTATTTTCTGAATGTACAATGGCCAGAGCTGCTGCGGGTAATAGCGCCCTCTACAGGCTCATCCCGCCACTGCGCGCGCATCATCCTCTCATGTTTACAAACAGGAAACCCATCTATATAGTAGCAACCAAACAGTTCAAATCAACATAAGAAACAGAGAAAAAAATACCACTATTGAATAGTATTTCATTTTGCATAATTTTCCCTATTGGTTCTTTATTGATCAAGCTTAATTTGTATCACTGCTACATAATACTGTAGCATGAAGCCAAAAGGACACTTTGAAACATATAGACCTTCTGATTACAAGATTCTCTCTACCACTAAACTACGGCTGCACCCATATTTTAAAGTGTACTTATAAAAGGACAATGTCACCCAACTTCATGTAATCGGTCCTCACTAATTCTCATGATAACATAGTAAAAGATTATTCTACTCATTATTCTACCCATTTATGTGTCTCAGAGGAGGGCTGTGGACTACCAGTGACATCATCGTTAGGCAGCTTTATTTTTTTATTTTGTATTATTAACGTGAGAACAATGGCTTCCATTATAGCATTCTAACTTTCCAGGAATAGAAAGCCTGCAGTTGCTATTAGCTTGGATCATCGATGACTACCAGTGACATGATGTGATAATTTTGTGACATTTCTGATGTGTGCCTCCATGTTCAAATCAGAGTCAAAAATGACACCCAGGTTTTTGACTTGATCCTTGGATTGTAAGTGAGCCGACAATTTCTCCCTCTGGACCTTTGCCCCAAAACCAGATTGAAATACCTCTAGCATGTTGTTTAAAAATGTAATTAATTTGAAAACTCATTAGATTTTTCCTGTGATGCAAAATTGTTGTCACTTGGGGGAGGGGGGTTTATTAAGCTATCAATAGTGGAGAAAAGTGTCTTTGGGTTGTGCTGTTTTTTTTTATGAGGTCAGACAAATACATTTGCCTGGCCTCTCTGATGGACTTATATGTGATTTGTTGTTCTCGTAGGATTTCATTATGGACGTGTAATTTAGTCTTCTCCATCTACTTTCCGCTTTGCAGCAATTTTTTTACTGTTCAATTACAATTTCATTATTCCTCCATGGTGGTTTTTCTTTGGAGGAACCCTTTCTAAGTCTGGCAGGCACAATAAAATCAAGGGTTGACCTTAGCTTGTTATTAAAAACAGTTACCAATTCATCAACTGATGAGGGACGCATGGGGATGTGAAGATTATTAATACAGTCTATGAATTTGTCAGCCACGTCAGGGTCAAGTGCGGTTAATTTGGTTGCTTGGATACTACGGATGGAAAGCTCCTGTACACACCTGACAAAGTATGAAATGCAAATTATATTTATACTGTATAGTTCGTACATTCCTGTTTTGTCCTACACCTGAAATCAGTAACCTGTTACCATCATGGTTTGTGTGTTGAAACCAAATAATATGACAGTATATAGTATGTGCCTTTGAGCATTGCGAGCACACACACACACACACACATAACTTCACAAAGTAACCTGGTGATCACAAAGTCTCAATTTGAACAGTCCGGCCCACAACCTAAAATGAGTGACACCCCTGCCGGCGATAAAACTGAAAACTGAAAATCACTGACTGATGAAGTTACGTCACTGGTCGGCCGGTTGAGTGTCATTACTTCCTGTATCCGTCATTTCATATAACGTTCGTAAAAGCCCTCCAATGGTTCATACACGGTGGGTGCAGCATATAGTAGGTTTTTGATACCTAAATTTAACCACTTAAACCCCATATGGTTGAGCGGAGTCCCTCAGGGCTCTATGCTAGTGTATTTTCTGTTTTCTGTTATTTGGGGGAAAGCTTTCGCTGAAAATAGCTTGTGAGCTTGCCGATCTGCTATTTTCAGCGAAAGCTTTCCCCACAATATGGATGCTGGGGTTTAATAGTTAACCTTGGCAGGACAATCACAACGCGTCTTCTCATAACAGTGTTGGGATCCATAATAACAGCATGCCCAGAGGGGCCTATGGGGCCTATGGGGCTGAAAAAAACGATATAATCTAAATACAGTATAGTAGAAGGCTATGCACTGTTGAGACCCAAGTCTAATTACTTTATGGAATGACAGCATTGCTCGTATTTTTGAAGATTATTATATATATATAATATATATATATATATATATATATATATATATATATATATATATATACACACACACACACACACACAATTTAGAGAGGTGCTACCAAATGATATAGGTACAGAAGTTGATATCAAAAGAAAGAGTTGGCTGAATCACACAACCAAAAGAACAATATCAACTTGATTGCACAAGTTTCTCATCCTTGTACTTTAGTTCACTGTGTTCCAAACAGTCCTTTGAGCCTAAAGTCCATGTGTAAACATTCTCTTGCTACCGGGTTAATTAGGTCTCTGATGACAGCTGATGTTTGCCACCTTCGCATTACAGTTTCAATATTATGATGTAACACTTAAAGTGAAATGTGTCAGGGGAAAACAATCGGTTTACTCTCTAATCATTTCAGTTCATGAACAGTTTGTTCAGCCATTGTTCCCTTTAGTGTCCATGTGAGCAACTTTACTTATCTAATTAAATGTGTGACATTACTGACTGTTAGGTGTGGGGTGTAGTGGTGGGTATTGGATGTAGGGATGTGGAAAAGGGGTCAAGAAAGGGGTGCCGTCTACAAGCTTACTGCTTAAAGTGAATGGGCCCTACATGCATGGCAGCCATATCGGCAAGAAATTGGGCAGCGCATCCCTTAATTCCTTCACAGGTGTTATGATAAGGATTTAAGTTGTGTTCCATACTGGTCAAACAGAGACTGTTTCTCAATTTGAAGAACGCAAGAACGG
Source organism: Gymnoscopelus braueri (assembly GCF_963280865.1). NCBI lineage: Eukaryota > Metazoa > Chordata > Actinopteri > Myctophiformes > Myctophidae > Gymnoscopelus > Gymnoscopelus braueri. The sequence goes on from NC_137609.1 coordinate 33,557,408, forward strand.
TCTCTCGTCCTTGTTAAGACCGTACTCGTAAAGTTAAAGGAAAATTTTGGACTAAAGTTTTCTTACCTTTTCTATGACGTTATGATATCTTAGGATGAATGGTACAGTAGAAAAATTTCATAACTCCACCCCTGAGCCGCCACAGCTTAAAAGGTGCGCGGATAGGCCTTAGGTTAGATCACATATTTTAATAGCTTTTTTTTTTCTTTTTTTTTCTTTTTAGATCTGACGTTCATAGTCACAGAACACTATGCAACCAAAAAAAAAAAAAAAAAAAAAACAGAAGTCTCGCTAGACGAGATTGAAATCTCGAGATTTCAATCTCGTCTAGCGAGATTTTGGGACAGTGCTCTGTCACTATGAACGTCAGATCTCACCAAAAAAATAATAAAAAAAAGCTATTAAAAGATGTGATCTAACCTAAGGCCTATCCGCGCACCTTTTAAGCTGTGGCGGCTCAGGGGTGGAGTTATGAAATTTTTCTACTGTACCATTCATCCTAAGATATAACGTCATAGAAAAGGTAAGAAAACTTTAGTCCAAAATTCTCCTTTAACTTGGGGAGAACAGTTGTATAAGGCTCAGGAACTAAAGAGTTGTTGCAAAACCAAAACTTTACTTATCAAAAACGATGAACAAAGGTACTGTAGTGTACACCTCACAGGGGGATAAAAATACAGAAGACAAAACACAAGTCCAAAATGCCTAACAGAAGTCTTACAAACAGGTAACTTCATAGTCTCCTTTCTTAAAGGTTGAATTAGGCTAATCCTTGTGGATGACCCGTGTCGCACGTAATTTGGGGCAGCACTTCTGGGGAGGGGGAAGGGAGGCGGGGGGGTCCTTTTGTTTAAGTTTGAGTGTATTCTTTTCATTTTACCCGTTTATTTTGTGCATGTCTGTTTTTGAAAAAAAAGGAAGCAATCCATGTATGTGAACAGAAATGTATAATCCTATCCTGTGCTTCAGAATAAAAATATTTGAAACAACAGGTAACTTCACTAACTCAGTCACTTTAAGGTAGGGTAGGCCTAAGTGATACTTGTCTCCGCCAGGCCGAAGGTATGGGGAGACTATGTTTTGCACCCTATATGTCCGTCCGTCCGTCCGTGTGTGTGTCCGTCTGTGAACAGCTAATCTCCGGCGATTTCCGTGATTTCTGTTTTGCACGCACATTCCCACTAGGCCAAGGAAGAAATGCCACTTGAAATTTTTCAAATCAGCGTCATGGTGGGGCTATACAACAGGCCGATTCGTGTTTTTACCTATAACTGCACCGATCTGTGTAAAACTGTTTGCACATTCCCAAGAGGCCAAAGAAAATAGTTTGCCCTGAATTTATCACATCTGCCTTTTATAGCGCCACCAGGAGGCCGACTTATGTAAAACTTTTGTACATTTGTACATACACATTACTCCTTCAGATTTTATCCAAATTTCACGCACATCTAATGATCTAATAGTCATGTGATCAAGACGGATCAGTTTGATTTTTCATATTCCATCCTGATTGGCTAACATTGACATCTAAAGTTTGCGCAACTTTGAGGAACAAATTGAGGAACAAATGCCAACCTTTTAATATTGCCCTATAATAGCGCCACCAGGAGGATTTTTTTTCTTTATAAATTACTACAAATTTTGCCAAAACGTCGCGCAAATCGGTACACATTATCTCTATAGTCAAGTGATAAAGACGGATCCGTCCTATTTTTCATATTCCATCCTGATTGGTGAATTCCGAACATTGTTGGCCCAGAATAACCTACCTGACCTGGTGGAGACCTGTGCTCCAGGGAGCACTTTTTCTTCTTTAAATTTAAAACGAGTGGAACGAGTCTCTCAATCAAAGCCGCACAGAGAGGGGACGGAGTGAGGTCAGAGACAGAGTCACAACACATGGGCAGGAAAAGGGCATATTAAATGACAGGGAGGGGGACACACAGGGCAGGGACAGGGACCATGATCATGACAAAAAGTTTTTACAAAGTTTGTAAATGTAAATAGTACTTAATTTGTAGCCTTTATGGTTGATTCGATTTTTCATTTATTTTTGTCACATTTGCAGGGTACACTTGACTATCTCTCCTTTGACCCTTCTTAGATTGAAGTTCCCCACATACTGATCCAGGTGCACCGCCAGCTGCAAGCCTGCAGATGTCGCCAGTGGTCTGCTGCCTCCATTACCACTACCCACCAGGCACTGGAGATGGTGGGCTTGGCCAAGGAAACTTGTGCTCATGATATTTAATTACATTTTTCAAAAGACGCCAAAATGATGACAAAAAAAGAAATAATAATTTTACTGCTGTGTTTTACTGTATTTCCTTCTTTTTAAAGACTTTTCTGTGATAAACGGAGGTCTGTTTTGTACTTAATCTATTTGTTTTATTTCCAAAGTCATTATTGTTAAGATATATCTGCTTCTGGTGGTACTTTGAGGAAGGCCAGAGGTATTGTTTATCCTGAATCCTTGGCAGCAGAATGGGATTCATCTGTGATTTTTTTGTGTGACAATTTTAATAAGTTTTAAGTTTTGTGTATTAGAAGAGAAGAAAAGAAAAACAGACAATGTCCTGTTATCGTTTTCTTTTCTTCTTTCTCTTTTTTTTATGGCAGAAGAAAAAGAATTCTGATTTTGTATCTATGACTCTCTACGTTCATATAAAATAAATGAACAAATAAATAGATAAATAAAGTGCACTTGGTTAAGAGGTTACTGTGAATCATCATTTGTTAGTGTGTACTAATATTTTGATTTTGTAACAATAAAGATAATTTGACCTTGAATTAACATTCGCTATTTTCCATTATTTTGTACAATTTCCAAACATGGCAGGTCCTGGAAAAGACATTTTAACCACTTAAACCCTATTAACTTTGTTCCCCAGGGATCTAAACTTGGCCCCCTCCTTTACTTTACTTTGTTTATTTACGGGACAGTGCACATTATTGAATATTCAATACATGTATAAGAATTCAATCAATTGAACATGATCTCTTGTAAACAGATTTAGCTAGAAGCTCATTTCTATCCATAGAACCACATATAAAATCACATTAACAACATGATAAAAACAGAAAACATACAACATACAACTGCCTACAAACAACCTAAATACCTATTATAAAGTATAGTACCTAACCAATAGAATGTTGTGAGCTTGTAGATGTGCTACTTTCGCCCCCAGAATAGGGAGGGACACTATGGTGCATGCGGTTAACCCCGTTAAAACATCGGTGTCATTTTAGATTTTTTAAATATATATATATATATATATATATATATATATATATATAGCGCAACATACGTTTTTCGGAAAACTTATGTTTAAAAAAGAAGGATTTGGAACAGTGGTTCTTAAAAATAGCAGATACAAGCTCACAGCTTGAACATATGCCACAAAAAAAAAAAATCGTGAAAGAGTTAGAAATTTTTTGAATAGTTTTTAGTTTTGACACAAATCTTCTCATTTGGGGGTTCCTGGCACAAAACATTTTCAGATAGGGGGTCCACAGCCAAAACACATAAATTTGGGGGTCCTTAGCACAAGAATATTTGAGAACTACTGATTTAGAAGGCATTTGTAGAATGAGCCTCAGGTCTTAATGGGTTAATAGGATATCCGTCAGGAGGACATCCGGACAGCCTTGTTTTAAAAAAACACCATACGTCCAAATCAGTGGTTTTCAACCAGTGGTCCGGGGACCACCAGTGGTCCTTGAGAGAGTTCCAGGGGGTCCCCAGCTAAATGATAGATAGGAACCAAATGGACCCTTATGGGTCTGTAACTCTGAGAGTGTGCAAATGGAACCAAATGGACCCTAACGGGTCCATTTGGTTCCATTTGTACACTCTCAGAGTTAAATTAACATTGATTTTACAATATAAATTGGGGTCCCAGAGATAGAAATGCCATTAAATGGGGGTCTGTAGCCTAACGCATGTTAAACTGGGGGTCCTTGAAATTGAAATAGTTGAGAATCACTGCTAGAGCCGTAAAAATCGTCTCTTATTGGGGGTCCCTGGCATATCTTTTCAAAGGGGGGTCCCAGGGCTAATGTGTGTCAATTTTTCGGGGTCCTTGACGCAAAAAAGGTTGAAAACCACTGGTCTAAATGTCTTTTGGATTTTGGACATTCTCAGTCCATGCATTATAGGATTGAAAAGCGGCTGGCATATCAAGAAATACATTGATAAAACAGCATTCATCACAGCTGGTATATTTGTCATATTGAATCTACTTTGCATTATTCAAAAGCAACAGACAACAGAAAAGTTCAAAAGGGAGGCAAGGTGGGGTGTGCATGTATGAATAGCTTTCTGTCTCGTCTCCTTTGAGCCTCGGACACAAATTTTAAGAACCTCAATGTAGGAAAAGCAAATTGGAATCAGAGGAACAGAAATGGTGAGAACGAGATTAAAGAGTCCATAGATACTATTGAGTCTGGTACCAGAGCATGCCAGTTTAAAGATGAGGTAGTTTTTTTCACAATACAGTCTGTTCATAACATTACCACAGAGTGAAAAACGCAGATTAGAAATCTAACGAAAGAGGAAACCCATATCACAGCAATTAACGCCACCACCTTGATAGATGTCATCCTTGTATTATAGTGTAAAAGATAACAGATTGCAATGCATCTACATTGCATTCTGTTATCTAGGACAGCTAAGTTACAAAATTCTATAGCTATACGTATATACATACAAAACATCTGTAGGAAACATAATGACCTGGAAACAGTATGTGTGTCTGAGAGTATGTGAGCCATTAGGAATGGGAATAACCCTGTACTGCCATACGGCTCATTTACAAACACACAGCAGAGAAAAATATGCATGGGTTGGTGTAAGCTTCTATTCACACAAATAACCACAATTGGTAATGTGTTGGCAAATATTATGCTAATGTGAAACAGTGCAACAATCAAGAAACACAAGTATTTCAAAGGACCACAGTCAAGTACCAAGTAGGAAAACTGTGTAGAATTTATCATGATTTACCATGACATACTGTACTATGTACTATGTGTTTATCATCGTGAAATTGTTTGAGAGTTTTGTATAATTCTATAAATATTAGATCAATCTTTAAAGCAGCATATTGATAAAACTACTGTATATTCATAAACTAAAGAAAACTGTTTCTGGATGTTTGAACGTGTAGCAACGGCATCAATCAACGACCAAAGTTGTTCAGCCTGTATACAGTCCACATGATTATCAACAGAACTAACACATCAGACAAGTCAGCATAACTTACCATTCCCTCTTCTAAACCCCCAGACTTAAACATGTCAATGTTAAGCTTTGAAGTGACAGAAAGTTCAATTTTTTAAATTTTCATGACACATTTATAATGGTCTCATGCCAAACATGTCAAAATCCTATACTGTAGGTGCCGTTTACAGGGGGAGGCATTGTTATATGGAACAGAATAAAACTTGACCTTTGTTTTTGAACTATATTTCAAACGTAAGAGTTGTCAAAAAAAAACTTTGAATATCCAGGACATTCTCCTTTAAGTGCTTTTGCTTTCATTGCTTTTTGTGAGTGGTTTCCTACTCCATCTGTCACATCACCTGCTCTCACCTAAACTCCACTGACTGACTTCTGACAGCGGAGAGTTGACATTATTATTTCCTTAATAAACAGAAATAAATGAATAATAAATAGGAAATAAGAGAGTTCTGTTGACAGGTGTTCATAAAAGGAACATATATTTTCTACTGTATATGGGGGGATGTGGTTATAGCCTTTCCAATACCTACTGTATCACTACCAACACCTATTAACACTGCCAATACTTAACACTACCAACAACAGTGTTAACACTGGGGTGCAGCTGTCAGGACTCAAGGAAGCTGTGGGGTCAAATCGAGTTTGTAGGACAGATGGTGCAGCTGTTCGCATTTGTGGCGCCCCCTAGGAGCAGAAGTGAAAGCAGTTTTGGGGGTCCCTCAACATCCAATCATTTGGTTATGATTGGATGTTGCATTCATGATATATGGCTTTTATTTTATTTAAAAAAATAAATGCGTGATGGCAGTTACAGGCTAACAGTGTAGAGTATCATTGTCACACGACTCATTGAGCATCAGCCTGAGTGCTGATGAAAAAAACAAACAGTGGTGGCCCTTCCTAGGCCTAGTGAGAGAGTGTGTGCAAACTGCAAAGTTCAGTCCAGCGATGCCCGAGATTAGCTGCTCACAGGCAGACCAGCCTGATCTCCAGAGAATACCGTAACATTGCACGGAACAGTGCACTTCATTCCGTGGATAGTCGCCTCGGAACTCCCAAATTGCGTGCATATGTACGGCGAGTCCCACGGTGGGCGTAACCAGTCGCAACACGGAAAAACCCGGAAGCAGAGCAGTCCGCACAATAAAATTTACGATTCTGTGCCTATCGGTACATAACTCAAACGGCGCTGAGTAGGCACAGGCGAATGTCACACCGTTCAGGACGGCAACTCGGTCGCCTTAGCTCCCTCGGTGGTCCTTCACGGGGTGACAATTCGCCTGTGACTGCGCGCCTCCGAAATGGTTTTGTCACAAAAGCAGCGCCGTACCATATGCACGCAATTCGGGAGTTCCGAGGCGGCTATCCACGGAATGAAGTGCACTCGTTCCGTGCAATGTTACGGTAATCTCTGGAGATCGGGTTGGGCAGACACACAGTTTAGTCCATGAGCCAGAGCCCCAAAATTGAGCCATGATTATCAAATGGGTGGGCAAATCCAGGTTTGATTTTTTGACTAGCTGTGCATTTACAGTTTGGCATGATAACCACTGCAGACAGCTTAGTGATAGTTATCATGCGTTGAATATGTGGACCCTTATATTGTCACATGCAAATTGTATGAACAACTCTTGAACCTTATTTTGTGTAGAGACCTATGAACCCACTTTCCTGCATAATTCAATGGGGAATTGATTGGAATGGCTATTTTACTTCTTCAAAACTTCCATATATGCTTAAATGGCCTTTTAATGCAAGATTTCGCACACAAATATAATAATTTTAAAATAAGGCTAGTAAATATCCCCATTTTGAAAGTGTGTGCTGAGAACCAACATGTTCCTAATGGCTATAGAAAACTGCTGTGGTTGTAACTCTAGAGATACAGTCAGAAACACTATTATGTTAATGTGATAACATGAGCCAGGGCCCTAAACTTGAGCCATGGTTATCAAATGGGTGGGCAAAGCTAGGTGTGATTTTTTTTTAAAACTTGCTGTACAACATATCTACTTCAAAGTTTGGCATGATAACCATTGCAGACTAGTAGCTTTGTGGTAGTTATCGTGCCATGAATATGTGGACCCCTAAATTATCACACACAAATTGTAACAACAAATATATGATCAACTTTTGAGCCATTATTGTGTAGAGACCTATGAGCACACTTTTCCGCACAATTCAAGTACAGTATGGGGAATTGATTGGAAAGGTTATTTTACGTATTCAATACTTCCATGTATGCTTAAGTGGCTTTTTAATGCAAGATGTTGCACACAAATCAAATAATTAGAAAATAAGTCTTGCAAATATCCCCAATTTGAAAGTATGTGCTGAGAACCAACATGTTCCTAATGTCTATAGAAAAAAGAGGACCCGATTATCACAGAGGCAGACTTGGCTGACTCAGAAATAGAGGACTGAATTTGCTGTGCCTGGCCCCTGATGTGTCCCAGAACCCCTGAACCTTGAACCCTGAATCCCTGCCATATCCCTCCCTTGGCCTTGTCATACACTCCTCCTTTGTATCGGTCTCTATATTGTTTTGAAAAGTACAACTGAAATGTTCACCAATACAACAGCCTCCGTCTGCCTTCTGGGTCCCCACTTTCCATATACATTTCCACATAACTAACTCATCTTACTTGATAAACTGATCACTTGGTCCTTCAAACTTTCTGTGTCATATAAAACAAACTCATTAGTTAATTTTGACTTGGTGTATAAAAAGGTAAAACAAACAAAAAAAACTACTAGAATTTGGCCGCCAAAACGTGTTTTTGTTTATGCCTGCTCACAGTATTTTCGTATTTATGCAGTGATACATAGATATTGAATATTCCCTCATTAAAAACATTTGACTCTAACATCTTAAAAAAATGAAATAAGAATGTTGACTCTGGCTTTGTCCAATGTTCCAATGTTGATTCTGGAAATGTATGCAAATTCGGGCATATTTTCCTATATAATGCTCAATTTGCATATTTAAATATACAATTTCAGAAAACTTGTAATACAATAAATCATTGTCTTCATGTAAGTAATCAACTGGGGAAGTTTCATAATGATAACTATTTCTTTCATTCTATTCACCTATCATGTAAAATGTGTGATAAATATGAAAAAGCTGCTCCTGTGGAAAGGTTATCATATATTCATTTACTTATTGACCCTATAAACAATTTAATAAAGGTATGGTTTTGCCCACTCATTTTATAATGAAATCTTGTCTCATGGACTAGATGGACGGATGGACAGGGGAGAAAACATAATCCCAGCCCCCGGCCGTTCTGGCCTGGTGGATTTAACAACAGCATGATGATTGCGTCAATGAATGCATCGGAGCCTGGGGGATTGTGCTCTCAGTTTATAAAGGTATAAAACCATTCATGAGTGTGGCTTCTTCAGAGGAAGGAGAGGAACTCACAGTCGAGGACTGGTGTTCCTATTAACCACCCCACAAAAGACAATTTAATATTGTGACTAGGAATTCTACAATGGATTTATACAACTCTTCTCTTGGGAAAAACATCACTTTTATTCGTCCTACATATTTCATACTTGGTGACTTTACTGGCATTCCCTATGTGAAGTATTACTATGTCTTCTTGATTTTTGTTTACATAGTGTCGGTGATGGGAAATTGTATAGTGATGGCTGTAATATATTTAGATCACAATCTTAAATGTCCAAAATATATTGCTGTCTTTAGCTTGGCATTGTCAGACCTGTTTAGTAGCACTACCATGGTGCCAAAGATTATTGACACTTTCCTATTTGACAACCGGCACATCTCCTACAATAATGTTTTAACGTACTACTTTTTCGCTCACATCTTTCTGGGCATGCAGTCTCTTAATCTGGGTATACTCTCCTATGACAGACTGGTGGCTATCTCATTCCCTCTGCATTACCATGCGATTGTGACCCACAGATCTATGTATGAAATTGTTGTCTCTTCATGGCTCATCGTCACTATTCTTACGCTTATACTAACTGTCTTACATACCAGACTGTCCTTTTGTCACTCGCTGGTGATAAACAGCTTCTTCGTTGATTATGGGAAATTACTGCGAATGGCCTGCACTAGCTTGTATATCAACTATATCTTTGGTCAGCTCTTACATGTTATGATACTCTGGCTTCCCCTGCTGTTCATCTTGGTTACATACAGCTGTATCGGTTATGCTCTGTCTAAAATAAGTAGCTCTCAGGATAGACTTAAAGCATTGAAAACCTGCTCATCTCACTTGTTACTAGTGGGTATTCATTACTTACCAATTGTCTGTACTTTTTCCTTACATGAACTGGTCCATCACAATGCGAGGACGACTAAATTGTCTCTGACCGCCATCCTCCCTTCCATTTTTAATCCAATCATATATGTCCTGGGGACACAAGAGCTCAAGGAGTCTTTGAAAAAGCGACTAGAATTTAAGAGACTATCCAAAATGAAAATCCACAAATGACAACCCAAGGACCTGAGGCCAATTCTACAAATGCCTTCTAAATCCTTCTAAAACTGTTTTCTGAAACACTTATGTCGCTATATCAGTGGTGCTCAAACTTTTTCATGTCAAGGACCCCCAAATGTATATGTATTTGGCAGCCGACCCCCATCTCAAAATATTTTGTTCCAGGAACCCCCCAGAACGAAAGATTTTAGTTTAAAAAGTTCTCTTTAAAAAATCTATACATTCAAAGATTTGCACAAAATGTTCATGTTTTTTCAAAAATAGCAGATCTACAAGCTTGCAGCGCGACACGAAGTGATGCGATGTGAGCTTGTATATCTGCTATTTTTTAATATCCAACCAATGTGCTGTATTTATATAGCTAAAATCTAAAATGTCACATGCTTTCCCAGACTTAAACAATAAGACCATGTTTTGTTTTTTAATCGATTATTTGCTTTGCTTTGAAATCTATATCCTGAGACTGGAAGATTTTTTGTTTTTTGTTTTGGGGTTCTTTAGCAGTAGATCTTTTCTTAGTACTGTACAAGTTTTGTTTATTATTCAATTCATAAATATACATGTATTTTTCTAATCAATTATCATAGCAGTGATGTAGACTTAGCCTTGTGTTTTTGTCTAATTAGTGATGTATTGTGTTGTTATTATTTGTTATTGTAAGCTATCACACATTATGTAATGAATAATTCACTTGATATATTGCATGTTTCTTCATTCTGTCTAAGCAGGTTGTCTGAGCCTACACTTGGTGCAATTCATTGGAAGAGAAATGTAAATACTAGCCTGAAATCTATATACATATGTTGCTTGGGCTATTTTGAGATGGTATTGATTTATTTTATTTTATTTGGTGACATAAAAAGAGCACAGAGCACTTTCCGACATACAGTCAATGCATCACTGAGGTAGCCTCGCGTGGCCAGACAATATCACACGACACACTGCGTGGATATGGGCTAAAGTGCGATGCGATTTTGCAAAGGCAGATTCGGCTGGAACCAGGCTATCACTGAGGATGAAAACACAAGAAAGCCTGAGGGCTTATTTCCATTGCGGTCCTCAACAAAAAACAACATGACGAAAGACATCACAACAACAATACATATACAACACTATAACTATACACACTACATGCCATCAGAATTATATTTTTTGCAATCTATGCATTTTTTAAAACATCTACCCTGTAGGTGCATTATGCATACAACCCATTTCAAATAAAGCGCATATGTACCTCCTCAATATACAATAAGGTTCACAGTTTATCACATAAAGTGCTATACCAAATGTACTATTAAAGTGCATAAAAGGCATACATTAACCATTTGAAACCATTTAGGTGACTAGCAGCAGCAGGGCAAGGGGAATGTGTGTAAAGTGACCAAGAGAAAGAAAAAATACAAAATAACTGGTTGTATTTGACTGTGGTTGTAAATGACGAGATTTGCCGGTTCTCGGAAATCGGGCTCATATGAGACACACACAGAAAGTTTGAGACTGGACGTCAGACACTGTCCGAGTTGTGAGGGACACATTTTGTGTGACGTACAGACAGACACACAGAGACAGAGTTTCTGGGAATTACATTATATACAGTAGATAGTATAGATAGATACAAAATACTTTAAAGATGTACCTCTCAAGATAGATTTAAAGCCATGAAAACCTGCACATCTGACTTGTTATTAGTAGGTACTCATTACTTACCCGTTGTCTGTACTTTTTCCTTCGATGAACTGGTCCATCACAATGTGAGGATGATTAATTTGTCTCTGACCGTCATCCTCCCTTCCATGTTTAATCCAATCATATACAGTATGTCCTGCAGACACAAGAGGTCAAGAGTCTGTGAAAAAGCTACTGAAATGTAAGTGACTATCCAAAATCACACTAATGACTTAAATAACAATAAGAACATGTTTTGATATCATTATGGTTGTATTGCAATGCTGACATGACATGATGATTAACATAAGCAGATTACCTATATAAAAAAGAAGTTGTGTGTGACTGCATTTATTAATATATTATATGCTTTGCTTTGAAATCTATATCCTGAGACTGGAAGAATTGTTATTGTTTTGGGGTTCTTTAGCACCAGATCTTTTTTGCATACTGTTCTTTGTACTGTACAAGTTAACCAATGTTTATTATTTAGTTCACAAATAAAAAAAACTATAACATTTATCATAGCAGTGATGTAGACGTTTTGTCTTATTATTATTGTATTGAGTTACTATTTACATTATTATTAAAACTGCACGGTTTTGTACTGTACTGCTATTTTCAGCTAAAGCTTTCCCTACAATATGGATACTGGGGTTTAATAGTTAACCTTGGCAGGACAATCACAGCGTGTCTTCCCATAACAGTGATGGGATCCATAATAACAACATGCCCAGAAGGGCCTATGGGGCTGAAGAAAAATAATATATAATCTATAGTAGAAGGCTATGCACTGTTGAGACTCAAGCCTATTACTTTATGGAATGACAGCATCGCTCGTATTTTTGAGGAATATAAAAAAAAATACACACATATATCTATCTATCTATCTATCTATCCATGTGGACCCCATATACATATACATATACATATACATATACATATACATATACATATACATATACATATACATATACATTAGGGATGTGAGTCGATTTTCGACTCATGCTCGTCTCAACTAAAAAAAATAGAAATCAATTTTTTTTTATCATATTTTATATATATATATTTTTTTTGTAATGGCTTGTTCAAAAACATTAATATAAACGTTAGTGTTTTCCAAAATAGCCAGTTCAAAATGTAAAAAAATATCAAATATTTTCCAAATGAGAGAGGTCTGTCGGTCTGTGTTTGTCCGGTCTGCATGGTCATGTGCGCGTTGGCTAGTCCTGCTTGTGCATGCTTGAGACCGCTTGGAAATGGCATCATAAGAGTGAGGTGCGGGATAAAACAGTGCTATGCAAAATGTGCAACACAAAGTATGTGTATCACTCGTCGTCAACATCAGTGATGTCAAATCACATTAAAGCGAGACACCCGGTCCCAAGCCCCTTCACCCAAGCAAAACAGAATGGCAGACTTCACCGTGAAGCCCCGCCATTGTGATGACCGGCGGGCAGAGAAGATCACTGATTTGACAGCCAAGATGATAGCCTAAGATATTATGCCTACTATTTAGTCTAGGACCTGGCTAAGATATGTATGCACTTCATTTAGGAGAGAATATCTCAACTGTTCTTGGCTAATATGACCCCAGGGAACAACTTAGGAACTGTGACTAATTCTCTATCCGGGACGAAATACCCGAAAATGACCACGCCCTTTTTTAAATGACCATAACCGGTGCACTACTTCCAACATGGCTCTATCTGCTAAACCGTTGGAGCTACAGATTTACTGAGGTGCTCAAAATGTTCAGAATACTTGTAAAGTGTAATATTTCTAATTTGATATTTGACAGAACAGCTAAAAGAAACCGCAAAAAAAATCCAGTCCAGGGCCATAGGGATATTTTTGCGCAAATCAATCTAAGAGCACCACATTTGTCCCAGATTTAACCCAGGGCATGCTCTAATAATTTAGCAAGGGCACCCGAGCCAGCGACCTTCAGGGTCATCATAGTGGCCAAATCCAATATGGCCTCCACCTGACAACATTTTTGGCTATAACGTTTGAACCACATTTTGAGCTATGAATGGGTGTCTAAATCATGTTTTTTGACAATTAGAAACATGTTTGAATGCTTATCTTTATGATTTAATCCATCTAGAGGACACTAATTTGATAATCACAAATATGGCCACTATGTTATGAAACAACCAATCTATCTTACGATGTAATTGTATTGAAACAAGAATGATTTAACAGTAGAACGAAGTGCATACATATCTTGCATACATATCTTAGCCAGGTCCTAGACTAATTAGCGTTGTTGAGGGGAAAGGCTTCCGTGAGCTTATGACATTTCCAGAATACACCGTGCCCTGTCGCCAAACAATGACAGCGCCACGAGGGAGAGAACATACGCTGAGGTAACCGGAACGATCGCCCCAAAACACACTCGCCCCCATTTTTTACTGAGGTTACGTGTAGGAGTACCTGGTGGTGACCGTTCCCAGGTCGCCGGATTTGATCCGGGTGACCGTGTTTTAGGGCGAGCAGCTTGCTGAGGTTACCAAACGCTCTAAGATGTTATAAATGTTTGTATGAGGCCATATAGCTACATATTGTTGAACGTGTTGTGTTGTTACTATTATTATTTGGCATCGGGATGGAGAGCTCAGTCTGACATTAGTCTATTTTGTCAAACATAGGCCTCATTAGTTAGGCTGCTATAGCCTACGGATTAAACAAGTGTTCTGTGTTTAATAAACACATGTTTACAAAATGAAGTCTAATTTTTATTATCATTAGGACTTTGATACAAATTCTAAACATGATTGGTGCAGCTGTAGAAGTTGTGGCGCTTAAAGGAAAGCTCAATTTGTCTCTCCACTTAACTCATTCACTGCCACAATTATTGCTGGCCGCGTTTGCCCACTGCCAGAGATTTTTCATTGAAAAAAAAAAAGTACTCAGGAGCCGAGATACAGAATTTTTAAGTTTTAAGTTAACAAGGAAGTGGATGGGAGTGTAGATCTTTAAACAATCATATCTCCTTGGTCTTTGGGTCAAATTTGAAAAAAAAACTAAAAAAAACTAAAAAACGGTAAACGGGACAAATTACGTTTTTTTACGTCAGTGGCAGTGACTGCTGCGCAACAAAATAAATAAATAAATTAAAGAAAAATCGATCGACACATCGGTTATTGCCCTCGACACGTCAAAATATGAGTCGTTTCACATCCCTAATATATATATATATATATATATATATATATATATATATATATATATATACATACAAACACACAATTTAGAGAGGTGCTACACCAGACGTTAATATTAAAACAAAGAGTTGGCTGAATCACACAACCAAAAGAACAAGAAACAATATTAACTTGATTGCACAAGTTTCTCATCCTTGTACTTTAGTTCACTGTGTTCCAAACCAGTCCTTTGAGCCTTAAGTCCATGTGTAAACATTCTCTTGCTACCGGGTTAATAATTAGGTCTCTGATGACAGCTGATGTTTGTCACCTTTGCATTACAGTTTCAACATTATGATGTAACACTTAAAGTGAAAAGTGTCATGCGGGCAGGGGAAAACAATCGGTTTACTTTCTAATCATTTCAGTTTATGAACAGTTTGTTCAGTTTTACGAGTTCAGCCATTGTTCCCTTCAGTGTCCATGTGAGCAACTTTACTTATCTAATTAAATGTGTGACATTACTGTTAGGTGTGGGGTGTAGTGGTGGGTATTGGATGTAGGGATGTGGGGGTGGTGGAGGGTATTGGATTTGTGGATGTGAGGGGTGGCCGGGTATTGGATGCAGGGAAGTTATTGTATTATATGATCAATATCAAGGAGGAAGGCCATCACAAACATAACTGTGCTGTTGCTTTGGATCCTTGGTGTCGCTGGACAGCAGTGGAACCTCAGAGTTGCGGGACATTAGTGGAGCCTCAGGATCGCTGGGTAGGAGCGGAGCCTCGCTGTCTCTGGTAGGAGTGGGGTCACTGGTAGGGTTAGGGTCTCTGCGTCGCTGGTAGGAACAGGGTCTCTGTGTCGCTGGACAACATTTGGACGACATGTTTAGGAAAAGTCAAGAAAGGGGTGCCGTCTACAAGCTTACTTCTTAAAGTGAATGGGCCCTATATGCACAGCAGCCATATCGGCAAGAAATTGGGCAGCGCTTCCCTTACTTCCTTCACAGGTGTTATGATAAGGATTTAAGTTGTGTTCCATTCTGGTCAAACTGAGACATTTTCTCAATTTGAAGAACGCAAGAACGGTCTCTCGTCTTTGTTAAGACCGTACTCGTCAAGTTAACTTGGGGATAACAGTTGTATAAGGCTCAGGAAACACTCAGGAACTAAAGAGTCATTGCAAAACCAAAACTTTACTTAATAAAAACGATGAACAAAGGTACACCTCACAGAGGGATAAAAATACAGAAGACAAAACACAAGTTCAAACTATCCTAACAGAAGTCTTACAAACAGGTAACTTCACTAACTGAGTCACTTAAAGGTAGAGTAAGTGATATTTTATATTTAAGACAAGTGGAACGAGTCTCTCAATCATTTGAGTTGTTAATTTCATTTGATCATTTGGTTATTTCATTTGATCTATTTAGGAACCATTCTTATGAATTCACGAATACAGCAATCATTACATACTCTAATACATATGTTGCCTGTCAGTAAGGATATTCTTCTGTTGACACATGAAAAACAATTAAAGTGCATAGCGGTGGCTATACACACAGGTACTTTGCTAACCACAATGAAGGATCAGATTGCAGTTTACACATGGGATTTACACATATGTCATACAGCATATCTATTCAAACACATAATATCTTGTCAAAACAGCTAATGATTTGATTATCTCACAATAGTATTATAACAAAGAAGAATAACATTCTCTTCTCTTTTATATGCCCATATTACTGGTGATAGATGGTACTTTTGCATATACATTAATATCTTGGTTCACACATTATGGTACCCCGTCAGTCCAATGGCCAGGCCAGCCATTAAGTCTATTAGTTTATATATTTTTATTTTATTTTTAATTATTGTTACTTAACTACTGTTTTTGTCTATTACCAGCCATTAAGTCTATTAGTTTATATATTTTTATTCTATTTTTAATTATTGTTACTTAACTACTGTTTTTGTCTGTCTGTCTGTCTGTCTAATAAATCCATCATTTCCAGAAGTTGGGGTATCACCTGATGGTCTCATTCACTGCACTTCACTACCTCTAAAACCCCATCCTGCAGGCCTGAGCAGATGACAGTAACTTTTTTCTCCAGCTAACTGAAGTTAAATGTCTGTTTAATACTGCCCACTTTACTTTTACCTGCTGTATTTAAACAGCATTGGAACTGGGCTCTTTACACCAATAAAGAGATTAAAAATTTGATACATTTTCCATCATTAATTTGGGTAATACGTGGTATGTAAGTAACATAATGGCATATGGTTTTATAGTATACTCCACTTCTACTGATAGTAATGGCAATGTCATTGCCATAGCACTGACCAAGAATGCAACAGGACAGGGACATTTTGCACCTGAATTGTGAATTGTGCTTGCTGTCTAACCCAGTGGTTCTCAAAGTGGGGTCGGGGGTCCCCAGCAAAATGTGTTTATAGCATGAAAATCTGTTTAATCACTTTAAAACCTATATAGGCTGGCCTACCTCTGCTATTCTTAAAGGTTTTTGAAAAATGTGGAATATTTTTAAAACACATTTTATCAACACACTTGTATTGGGGTCCACAATATTTTCTGATGGGGGTCCATGGCTAAATACATACTAACTCGGGGGTCGACATGAAAAAGTTTACTGCTTACTTGAAGCTGATCCATTGCAGAAGGCCCAATCTTTGGACCTGTGCACTGCAGTCAGGCTCGGTCCCAGAGACCTTGTACAATAGGCCTACTGATTCTGTTTTCCAAGACCTCTCTCTACTGTGGAAACCTCAAGGGTAGGCCTAAGACAAGTCTCGCCCTTGTCACTATACCTGCATACTGTATACTCACTGTATATATTATAATCAGTTAGAGTCTATAAGCTTGCGATACCCCCGAACCCTGTACTACGAAGCAAGTTCAATATAGTAAGGATATCTTTTTGTTTGGAATCATTATCCCTAAAACCACAATCACACAAAGTGATCAAACGACGGTAGTTATCAACTCCAAGTTTGAATGTTTTCCCCTCTGACAACCAATAAGCTGAAAAGCATTTTGGCATCTATTATTAATTGGCTTAATTACACGCTCCGTTCAGTGCAATGTATGTTTGGTGTTTGTTCTGTGCTTTTGTTTGTTATCGTAGTTGATTGGCTAGGACTGTTCACGTGGCGGAGTCAGACGTGGTGTGAGTGTGTGTGCGTGTGTGCTGTGAATGTGCGTGTGCGCGTGCGTGCGTGTGTGTATGTGTGTGATGCATAGAGTTAAGGTGTGATGCCGTTCCGCTAGCGCAAACCGCTAACCAGCTAATCATTTTGCACTACAACTATCTTCTTTTTGAAGTCACTCGCGGTTCATTCATGGGAATAAAAGGGACAAGGACTGACAGACACACAGATCTCCATATATATGGCCATATCTGTCACATTGGCAGTGTAAAGTACAATGGCATTGATTGCATAAGGAACCAGTTAGATTAGTTGATACCCCCATCTTGTGGTGAAATACCTGTATGACAATATTTTCGCCCATCCACTCTAAAAACCTTTTTAAGTCTTCAGCTCAAGGAAGCATGTCTTTGCCTGTGGGCCTCAAACAAGAACACCCCTGAATTTGTACTTCCATGTACTGTTATGTACTGTCATGTACTATTCTCATGTCTTACTAAATAAACTACATCAATCAATCAATCCCTGGGCTTGAAAGCCTACCAAGTAGGCCTACTGAGTGCATCAAATGGTGGTATCCCGCAGGGTAACCATTGAACTGGGCACTTGAGTGAATTGGGCCTGTATGTACAGTGTGTACACTGAAGGCTAACATTTACACTACAGCAGATGCACCAGATGTGTGTGTATATATACACTTGATACTGTAATGCAATAAGCATTACAGGAGAAACAGTATTGATTTATGTAATATCAATGATACCATGGTGATCCTATTGACATATCAGGTGTGCCTCCATAGTCCTTCAGTAGCCGACCCAAACTTTACTGTGAACATTAAGTGGTAATAAGAAACCGGAAAACCACAAAACACTTTTTAAACTTTTACATGTTTACTTCTTATTATATATATATATATATATATATATATATATATATATATATATATATATATATATATATATATATATATATATATATATATATATATATATATATATATATAATACTCCTTTATATTGCTGAGGAGACGAGTCATTTGTGTATCATTGTATATTGGATTTTAGAAGACTTGTTTGAGCATGTTATTATTATATATTTTTTATTGAATGATATATTATGCCAAACCCTAATGTATTTTGATTGTAAAAGCTTCCCCCGACACTGAAACTGATCACATTTTTCTGTAGAGATGATGCCTTTATTAAAATTCAGATTCACTTTAGTCTCACTAAGATGCACTGTTTAGGTACATACATGTGAAAAACTTACGCTCGGAAGCTCCAATAATAATTAGTAATTGCACATTCACTTTTCACTGTCATTTAACAGTGTGGGAAAAAAACTGTTCCTCAGCCTACTAGTGCGCGCTGAGCTCTTGTATCCCTTCACCCTTTTGGACTTAGCGGGGAAAAAAGTATTTTATCGGGGTGGGTGGGGTCTTTAATGAATAAAATTGATTCTATTTGGTTGGAAGCTGCTTAAATAATGCAGTTTTATCAACTAGTTGTCTGCAAAAGAAGAAAGTCTTATCCTACCGCACTGGGGTTTTATTTATTATTTATATATTTATTTATTTTTGTCACTAGAGGCGTGCAGGTGCAATGGGGTCAGGCAACTAAAACCATCTTTGTCTGGATTCTAGACATCTGGATGAATAGAATAGAATTTGGACTTTTTGTAGTCCACACTGGATGCGGTAGTAAGAAGTAGGCACATGATTTTGGAAGATTTCACCACCATATAATAATAAAAGGATAAGACAAAATGAGTATTATCATTCATTAAAGGAATCCACCAAATAAATCAATGTTAGAATGACATGTAATTTAATGACATACCAAGAGATGGTCTGTAGATATATCCTCAAGCTTGCATTAAACAGTTTAATCATTACAATTTACATGACGTGTAAATTGCCTGCATTTAAGGCAAATAAAATACATGTATACAAATATACAAATGTGTATGTAGTTTGCACATGCACACACACACACACACACACACACACACACACACACACACACACACACACACACACACACACACACACACACACACACACACACACACACACACACACACACACACACACACACACAATATTTACAGCACAGTATGTACATTCTATAAAAGACAAAAAAAATGGCAAACATATTAAATTAATTTACATGAATGAACATAGCTGATATTAATTTCAGGTCTGAAATAATAACCCACTTACACTGACAAGAAGACTTGATCATGAAATTAATACAATTGTTTTAGCAAGACACAAACTTTGCTTGGGAAATCAGGCTGATAATCGAGATAAACAAAGTAACTATATGGTTTCATGTATAAATCATATGCATCATACTGACCATTTGCTCTTTAAAATCCTTCCACAAATTACTTTACATTTTAATAGGCTTGGCAACAACTTTCCGTTTTCTGACAAGTATAAGGACCCTGACTTTGATCTCTTTAGTTTTCAAAGAGTATATGATAGGGTTAAGGCAAGGTGGAATGCATGAGGAAAGCGATAAACTCAAAACGCGCTGGTCTGGGTCGATTAGTCCTAGATAAAAACCAATCATAAAAATTGTGAAAATTGGAATGTAAAACATTGCAACAAGGATGAGATGTTCAATGCAGGTAGCCAGAGCTTTAGCCCGATTGTCCAACGATTTCATCCTGAACACAGTCACTAGTATGGCAACATAAGACAGCACAATTATAATAAAGGGTCCAATAAGGAACACTAAACTGAGAGTTGAAGCAACAGTCCAGTGCAGTGTGTAATCATTACAAGCAAGCCTAAACACAGGTGCATAGTCACAGAAATAGTACAAAAAAAAATGCATGGGTTTCCGAGGCTACAGAAATAGCTGAACACTTTGACAGACTTGCAAAAGGAGAGTCTTGTCATGATTGTGGTAGAATAGGTCGTTACCCCCAGGCAAAGAGACCAGATCAGCCCGACTATACAAGACATGCTTCTCATTGTGTTGATGGAGTGCTGACGCAGTGGGAAACATATTGCGATCAACCGATCGTAGGCAAGCACAGCAAGTGCAAAGGATTCAAGTGATATAAAAGTGTAGTAAATGAACATCTGTACCATGCATAAATCAAATGCCACAAAATTATCCATGGCGAGAAATATCTTAATCATACTTGGAATAGTGCATGTGTTAATGATTAAATCGATCAATGCAAGGTTGCCAACATCCACAAATTTTGGTGTGTGTAAACAGTGATTAAATGCAATTATGTAGATCAACAGACCATTGGATATGACTGTAACCACATAGACAAATGCTAGAAAAATAAAGTAGACATTAATGAAAGCCAGAGTCTCAAAACCAACTATGTAAAAGCCTGGGGGATGAATGATAAGTGAGTCATTAACAACAGTCATGGGAAAGGTCATAACTGAAATCCAAAGCTTCTCCCTTCCGAAAGACACGCATCAATATGGAAATGTTCTCCAACCTAGGCAAAAATAATGGGGGGAAAGATCTATATAGTATTAAATAGCTACTACCAAATATTTCTGGATAATTAAAGTACAACAACAACAACAACAACAACAACAAAACAATGTGAATGTAGCTCACCTGTGTTAGTGGTCCAATGAGTTGAATTTTGGATGAGGCGGTCTCCAAAAGACCTGCCTTTCTAACCTTAATCCATCAGAATATATAGGCTTTCTACCTGCCACAAGAGATAAACTACAGTCCTCTAATTAAGCTGAAAAGAAGAAAACATCCTATGAAACTAACCCAGGAGAGCACAGGATAGCTAATTAGTCCAAATGTATCATACACTCTAAAACATCTAATTATTCTTCCAGGTATTATTCAGTGATCATAGCAACCACTTTAAAGACACACAAAGGTTTTTTTTAGGACTTTGTTGTACTGTAAGGCCTTCTGCAAAACGGAGAGCGACATTGTAGAGTTCTGCATCTTAGTAAGTTGTTATTGATGCTTTCACTATATTTGGCCTTTGAAGATCAATCTGATGAGAAATATTACATTTGGATAACTTTGTAAACCGAGGATCACAAACATCATGATGGGAATCAGAGATGGTCCTGTTCAAGACACACAGGCCTATAAGGTGTGATCAGGTTCAATACCCTCCAGAGTTAGTGTCTCTCTATATTGTCTAAAAGTGTAATTACTGACAGCTATACAGTAATTTGGTTTCCAAGGTTCATCACATTGCAAAGGCTACTGACCATTGATGTGTATACAATGAATCTCCAAGAAATTAGCAGTTTTTGCAAGTACAGTAACAAGTAAGTCTTGAGTCATTACCATGTCAAATCTTTCTCATCTGCCAAGTAAAGATGAGAAAGTCAAGTACCAAGTCATATCAAGTCCTGAATTGGTAGCTTTCGGTTTAAGTGCTAAACAAGTCATAAAAGTTGTTGCAAATCTGCAAATTTCTATCTACACAGCCTGCAGATTGTTTTGTTTTTTAATTTAATTATATGTTTATTGCTGGTAAAACATGAGTGGTACTGAAATAACAATTACAGTTACACACACACACGCACGCACGCACGCACGCACACACACACACAAGCCTACATACACATAATTCATAGCCTGATATGCCAATTCTTTCCTTTCTTTCTTTTTTCTCGGGAGGAATAGTATCCGTCGCTGCTTTTATTTTATCCTCTATGGTTAGTTATTTAGTTAGTTCGTTTATTAAATGTTTTAAAACAAAACAGTTGAACATACAGTACCATATAGTCAACAAGAAAACTATTTGGCCGAAAAGGTATGGGCTGAAGCCAAAGCTTATTTTCCCCACATTACCATTTAAATTAAAATATCACAGTATTTTTCTTCTTCCAACTGAGGCAGAATTTAAGATGACTAGTTTGTAAGCATTAAGGAACTCCTTTAATTGAAGTGAAAGGTGTCCCATTTTCTGAGACCCATGACATGTTGTGCAATCCCAAGTAGGCCAATCACAATTATTACATAATGGCCTGATCACAATTATTTTTGCATATTCGTCAGAATTCATCTGTATAAAGTCATCTGTTGAAAAAAAGCGGGGAAAATAATCTAAAAAGCTCACGTTGCACTCGTGAGTTTGTAGATCGGTTATTTTCGCTATTTTAGTATAAAATGCATGACCTGTTTTGGCCATAGTTTATTATAAACAGTATTTTGATTATTGGTATACCGGTCATTGCCAGTCAATTATTCGCATATCTGCCCTGTGCAATCGTTGTTTGCAACGGAAATGTAATTTTGATTCATATGTTCCAATGTTCTATGCCAAAAATACAATTAAATCATTGATCACAATTATTTGTATAACTAATCAACTACAATGTCATGATTGTGCCCTAATCCCAAATGTGCATTGTCAATTATGGGTGGTCATGTTATTGCTTTGAAATAGCTTCAAGTACTATTTTAAATATTTAACTTCAATTTTATAATGGAAGTCAAGGGCTCTGAGCTGAAATTTGGCCATATACAGAAAGTCCATATTGCAGCCACGCTGTTCCTATGTCGATCCCGAGATCCACATTTTTAGATTTTCTTGCATTTGTAGAGACAAAATACAAGTTATTTCACTTGTTATATTGTGGCGTTTGTTCCATTCTTTATTGAGATATATAAACCCACTACACAGGTATTCATGCAATGCTGCTATTGTATAGGGACATACTGGTGAGTTGGAAAAGACAGAAAAACTATAATAATCAAGATGACTGCTGTAACTGAAGTGAAAAAATCTAAACATTTATTAATTCAATTTCAATTAAAAACCAATATGTTTCTGTCTGGAGCAATTTTTTGACAAGCAGAAAGTATAGGGCATTCATGCCATGTGACTGACTCCACAAATGACAATCCACAGCAACCCGACAAGGGTAATCGATCATTGGACAAATCAGTTATTTTACTCCAAGATTTTGTTCAGTAGGTGCAGTTCATATATGACATTTCAAAAGCGCAGTTGTTGTACCAACAACTGTGTAAAATGCAACAGAATTGTGTAAATTATATCACCCACAGTCACTGGTGGTGAAAGCAGGTACAGTAAACAGGAGAGCACAATCTCCTTGTGTTGTGGGTCTGAGTCTTCCTGTCAAACAGGAAGAAGTGTCCAATATCCACTTGAGGGCCCCAATAACACAAGTTTCCTCACCCACCCCGTTTAATATCCAGAATTTCAGTGTATTCATTCATGCAAGTCGAATAGCATTAGGGCTACGTCACATTCTTTATTTTCATACCCCGCCGCCCTGTGTTGTGTGTTCAGGAACAGACTCTGTGGCGGTCTGTTGCTTCTTCATCAGCTGTTCTTTTCGTGAGTTCTGGAACGCCATCATGCAGTCTTTGAAGGTCTGGACCTGCTTCTGGCATTTCCTCCAGTCCTGGTGTTCAGCCATGCACTCCTGCACAGTATAGTGCAAGTCAGCGCAGCCAGTGCGTGAGATCATCCGATCTACGGGGTCATCTTCTTCATCCTCATTCCGGCTGCGATTATGAGGCGATGGCGATGCCATGATGCGAAGATGGGGATGCCCGTTTCAATGCCTGTGATTAAATAACACAATTATTAGAGATTAATGAAGACACTGTAATGCAATGAATTCATTTAGGTAGCTAGTGTTATATCGATGATTCTATGAGCTGGTGATCCTTTGTATTCCCATACATAAAGATACCCGTGATAAAGAGATGGCTTCAGAGATTAAAGCAATCGTACTGAAAATAGTTCCGTTTATTCGACAGTCTTGCAGGTCTGGAATCTGCAAAGCCTTTATATGTAGATAATGTTATAGCCGAATGTTATACCATTCGGCTGCTTTTACTCCTGTCGTCATGATGAGGTCACAATAAGTCATCCGTGCCCAAATATTGAGTTCTGTGCTAGCAGTGGCCAAATATGGTCCATAATGTCAGACTGTCAACAATGGTAAATGCACTCACTCAGACCATATTAAGGGTGCGTTCGAAAATACAGCACTGAGCGCACTGGCCAATACAAACTAATAATAGGCGAGTGTGCTCCGGTGCGTAATTTTCGAACGCGCCCAACGTAACCTTGATGACCTGTCGTAAACAAACCTGAATGACGTGAAAGCATATAATCAGACTACAAAAACTATAGTAACTATAATCAACCTCATTTAAATTTGTAACACTGTGTAATTAAACTACCGTAATTTTCGCACTATAAGCCGCACCTGAATATAAGCCGCAGCAGCTAAATTGAATGATTTGTACATATATAAGCCGCACTGGACTATAAGCCGCGGGTGTAAAATCCATAGATTTAGGAGGTCCCCTAGTGGCCGTTAGCTGTAAAAATCCATAGATAAGCCGCACCGTTATATAAGCCGCAGGGTCGAAAAATTGGAAAGAAGTCGCGGCTTATAGTCCGAAACTTACGGTAGTTACATTGTCAAGGAATCTTCATTACATTTGTCTGGTCCTCGGGTCCTTTTAACCCGGTTTAACATTTTCAACATGAATTAAAAGTATGTAAAAATAATTTGTTCTCTATGAAACTTCTTCTATTTGCCTTATTTACTGTACTAAACATGTGATATGAAAATGAAAATTTTCATGAAAATGAAAATGAAAATTTTCACCCAGGGCCTTCGGGTCAAAGTGACCCGAAGGCCCTGGGTGTGACTAAAACACGAAGACCCTACGAGGGTTAAAATACAGCAATTTCCAACCCCCACCCCCAACAGCTCAGCAGGACATCTTGGGTCACATTTCTCAATCTAGATCCGTACAACCTAGCCTCGCGTAGCTAGACTATATCACTGCGTGGATATGAGTCTGGTGCTTCCATGAGGACGTTTTTTTTCCCCAAGGGGCGAGATCAAAACAATGGCCCTCGACGCAATTGGTGAGACCTACAACCAACTACCAATTACAGTCTCCCATATTCGAATACTGGGCCCTGATTGGTCACCCACGTCTTCTGGAGCAGGAAATGGATTCTCTATGGAGCGGTGCCAGACCCAAATCGCAGAGTGCAATTTTTTTTTGCACTCGCAGATTTGTCTGGTCCCAGGCTACGTACAACCCACACCTCAGGTTCTGTCCCGCGGAATGGGAAGGCATTGCATGTGTTTT
This sequence comes from Gymnoscopelus braueri, assembly GCF_963280865.1. Classification (NCBI taxonomy): domain Eukaryota; kingdom Metazoa; phylum Chordata; class Actinopteri; order Myctophiformes; family Myctophidae; genus Gymnoscopelus; species Gymnoscopelus braueri. Next base: position 33,583,232 of record NC_137609.1, read on the forward strand.
GGTTTGGAGTGGGAGAGATTAGGAGCCTGTGGCTTGCAGAGGCGTAGAGATTGACATTGTCATTGATTGAGACAAGTTGACCCGTTATTGAGAGTTTAATAAAACACCATTATCAGTAAATAAGCCTCCGTCTGTCGTATTTTACAGAGGGAGTTACGTTACAGCATGGAACTCCGTTGTTTAGGGCAGTGGTGCTGACAGATTATGTTCTGTTTAACACTACTCTTCTCTTTAATATCACAATCCAAATTATATCCATGACGTTAAATAAGAGTTCAGAGCAATGTTTTGATGAGCAGACAGATGCAAGGTGTCGATCCATGGAAAGGAGAAGGCAAGATATGTCTCTCCACCAGAGCTTGTATATCCGCTATTTTCAGATAGGATTGGATGCAGCTCCCAGTATGTCTGTTCTCCATCTTTTTCTGCTGTGTTTATCCTCTTCAAATAGCGCAGCATGTTTGCAACTAAGGTCTTATATTCCTCGTTTTATATTGTAAAACCCATTTCTAATCACTCATGAACAATGAGGTGCACTGCCAGCATTCAGTGGACAACATTTACATCTATATAAAATGCATTTTGACCTCCATATGGTTGCTAAAACACAAGATGCTGTGGCAAGAATACATAATAGACAGACAAATTTGCACAATTTATGAGCACAAAATACATCTTTGATTGATTGAATATTGATTGATTTGGGGGGGAAATTATGCTTAGCCTAACAAAATAATTAGACCTACTTCTTAAGACAAAGATACCTAGATGGGCACAGGGCCCACTTCATAAAAGTGCCCAGTTCTCCCCTGAGCCTAGCCTTGGATCAAGATCAAGTCATATATGTATTTTATCGATTTTGACATCTACGAGTCTTGGCCTGCACCCCCCAGTGCGTCCTGCACTTTCGCCAGTAAAGCCCGTATTTCTCCTAACATATTCAAAATATAAGGTGCTTATAAATATATAAGGTTGCCACAAAAGTTAACTCACGCTTCGGAGTCTTTGTGCAATGTATTAGTCCGTATTTTTCAATAGATATGCGTTTTAATACCGTCTGTGGTCGAACGCCATTGAGTGTAATTCCGGCTTTCACCGGATGCGCCCCGTCACTAACGCCCATTGAGGAATGCAGGGAACTTCCAACAGAATCCAAAACACATATCTATTGAAAAGTACGGACTAATACATTGCACAAAGACTCCGAAGGGCGAGTTAACATTTGGGGTAAACGGGTAAGCACCGTATATATATATTTTGTACATGTATAGAGAAGTACGGGCTTTACTAGTGAAAGTGCAGGACGCACTGGGGGGTGCAGGCCAAGACTATCGTAGATACGAAAGTAAAAGTCAGACTCGATAAAATACATCTATGATAGTCTTGATTTAAGGCTACCCTGTGAGCCCGGCCACTCCGCAAAAGTGGTAA